>NC_068953.1:6671666-6974696 GCF_026419915.1 Harpia harpyja | reverse complement strand
CTTTTGTTCATCTACTGAATATGCATAAAACATGCAGGACTATTTGTTACTTTAGGCAACTTCTACAACTGCTTAAACCAACAATTCTCGGATTCTAGCTGGAGCAACATCAGCGTGAAAGATTTCTTTGCAGTAGTATGCAGTGTTGGACATTCTGAAAAGATCGCAGCATAGTGGGCGCGCCATGGGGAGCTATGGGAAACAGCTGCATCTCATCCAAGTGGGGGTAGAGAGCTCCCACTAAGTCATAGCTCAGTACTGCAGGGCCAGACTCATCAGGTAGCTAACATTCACAGCCCATAATGCAATCGCATTCTTGAAAGCATCTCAGCATCTTCATCTTCTACTGATTTCAGCGAGAGATGAAGATGTCTGGAAGGAATGAGCTTATAAATGTGAAGTCCAATGATTTCACAGCAACTCAAAGTTATCCACATTGCTAAATGTACTTTGGAAAAGAGCTTTCATGTTAGGTATTCAATATCTGTATGAACAGACGTAGCTGGATAGCTAACAATTAATAAGGGTAATAACGTATCAGTTTTGCATACTAATAATTTTCTTCTTAATGCACAGTTCCTCTGGCTAGACCAACATATTTGTATGCAAATCCTTTAATTAACTTCTCACCACACACACTAGAGACATGCGCTTGTGGTCCTTGTTGGAGTATTCAGAATTAAGAAACTGTCCATTTTCAAGCCCACAATTTGGAAAGCAAAATACACCTCTCATAAGAGCTAGGAAGCTTTGATCACTTTGATCCTACTCAATATGCTAATGCGCATTACGTTCTGTATTTTACTCCTGTTAATTCCTCTTTCAAATGACTTTTAGATTATTGCTTGTGTGATTTATAATCACCTCTCAGTGGATGATACAGGACTTACAGAAAACTGCAATAAAAGGGAAAATATACATGTAGATAAAGGTTGCCACAATACAAGAAACATACAAGTATCATAAATGCCTTAACAACAAAATTCACATACTATTGTGTAAGAAGTGCTTGAAAAGTAAAGGGGAAAAGTTTCATCATAGAAGGGATTTTTTTTTTCCTATTCTGTATCATCAATTTAATGTATTTATTTCTAAATTCATTGATATGTATTGATATGCATGCTTTTTCCTCCCACAAAAACTCTTCCTATTGCAAGAGACTCTTGCACCACATTTTTGAGGGGTGATTATGCCCATGAATTTCTAGGCAATAAATTCATTAAATGAGCTGACTGAAAAATAATAGTAAATCTGTCCAACTGCATTTTCCACATACTCAAAAGATGACAGATTCATTAGTGTGCAATAAAGAAAATTATATGAAATTATTTTCTTCATGTTGCATTACACTGTCTTTGTAGTTATTACATAGAAAAATAATTCAATAAATACAAGTAGAAGCCTGCAGTAACAAGAATGGAGAAAAAATCCATAGAAAAACATTATTATCTGCTGTTATATAGCTAGTTACAATCCTCTTTATAAATTGCTAGACCAAGACAATAAAATGGAAAAATGAAGGCAATACAGTCTTCTGTAGGCATATGTGCTAGTGGACGGACAGCTTTTTCTCACAGAAAGGACTATGCAGCATACAGCTCTAATGGCTACTTCCTTGAAGCTCAAATTTGTGCATATTCTTCAAAAAAATTAACTGGTATTGTTGCTAATTAGCCTAAGTCTGAGTTTCTTTACAGTGTTCGTTAATCTTTTTGGTGGCCAGGACTTCCTAAGCAATGACATATTCTAAACAGTCCTTCTAGTGACTAGCATACTTCCCATTCACTAAATGGATATACTATTCAACTAGTGGCTATCCTCAATTTCTGACAGCAAAAGCAAATTATTTTAGCCAAAGAATCAATCAGATGTTCAATTTGACTTTTTCTAAATGAAAAGTTTGTTATCTCTCCTTCAGATGACTTTGAAGTTATGCTGTTTTATTTGTTTCAGACTTCAGAAAGTCCTAAAAAGTGACATGAATTTCGTAGACTGAGTTAAGAAACAAAGCATATGGCACATACAATATCACTGAGAAATATTCAAAATAAAATGTGGTCAGAATGCTATATGTACCTCTGGGTGGAGTTAGTTCAATCATGTTAATTTCACAGAAACCAACAGGGAAAATAGAAGGGGAAGTGGCATGGTAACAAAACCAATCAGACCCATCTGCTGCTTCTGAGCCATCAATCCCAATCATAAGATAGCCATCTGCTAAAACCTTTGTAAAGAAAAACAAAATTTTACATTAAATACCTTTAACTGTGTGATAAGGCTAAAAAGAAAGCATGCCATGTTTCAAAAGAGTGAAAAGTAACTCAATAATAATGGAAGCACACCTAAAAGGACATTCAATTATCACAAAACAAAAAACTCCAAATCACACCTGTCTCCAAGATTGTGTGTACTATTGTCAAATGTACCTTTGTTAACTGCAAAGTTATGAGATGAACATTTCCTTTTTCTGATCTCTAGTTTATTTTTCTCGTGAACACCAGTTCTACATCTAAAGCTTTATAAATCAGTCTACTCTTTAGCTTGCAAGGATATTCTGCACACCATTAATAAGAAAAAAAGACTCAAAATCATAACCACACCCCTCATTGGTAAGGTTATACAATCCTACTAAGCTACTTGTTACATTTTCTTCCTCTATTAAAACAGATTTCACATAGATGGGCTCCCTTTCAATCAAGCTAGGAAAGAAGTACACACTTAAAATGTCTTCATGGACTTCTGCAAGTAAGCAAGATGAGGTTTCTTTTTGAACAGTTGCAAAACACTTGGTGTAATTAGCAGAAGATTCCCCCGCAAATTAATCTCACAAACATATTATATTCTAACTAAAGGTAAGGCTAAATTTCCAGAGATTAAAGTCAAAATAAAAAAAATTCACGTAAGTATATTCTTTTTCATAGCAGTTGTATATAAACAATTAATGAACATATTCCATAAACATTCACTGTGTGAATTAACTGCATTTATTTTCAGGTTTTTGTTTCAAACCTGAATAAAGGTGAGTGAAAAAAGGATTCCTATCTACCTTCCCAAAATACACATTTGTTTTCTTACCTTTCTAATAGTTGCCACACATATAGCCGAAAGGTTTAAGGGGTCTATAGCTTCCAATTTCATTCCTTCTTTAAACCATTCTCCAGCTGCGTCAACCTCTTTTACCTAAAGAATCACATAACAACACCAGAAGCTAAGAATCTAATAAGCCTGGAACAAAATATAACCCCACACTGCCAAAGAAACAGATTGAAATACCTGTTCTATCATCTCTGCTGATTGAAATACCTGTTCTATCATCTCTGCTTATGTCAGGGAGGCCAAATTAAATAAGTGCTTGAATAAAAAAAGTAATGCTTGTGCAGGGCATATTTCCAGGACTTAAGTAGAGTTTCAGGTCTGTCTTACACACACCAGGAACTAAAGGTCCTCATCAACTCCAAGAAAACACTGTTCTTGCTAGCAAACTCACCTTCATAAATAAATGTGGGGGTGCATCAAAATGTCCATCCTGTTTCTTTGTAATATCTACAAGGAATAATAGTACATATTATTCAGAAGTTTTGTTAATAGAGCAGACAGTATGTTTTTCTGAATTCATTAACATACAATGCAATCATTGGTGTGGGAGGCCCACAGTTTATAATAAGACTACCACAAAAATCTGGAGGACACAATCCATCTATTTTCCTTACTGACTTCTACCTGAAACACCTCTATAACACAAATCTCATTTATGGAAAAAAACTAATATCCAATATTTACAAGAGCACTTGATTATGTCACGATATTGGTACAAATATACATATAGGCTTTTGCAAAAAAAGGGGCAAGTAAACTACTTTGCAGTATGTTATGACAAAAAATTCTATTTATATATTTTTTATATAATTATACATAATCACTTTAAATACATATATATGGCTGGTTTTAGCCAGCTGTTGAATAGTACTTTCCAAGGGGTATCCCTGGAACTCTGTTAGAGACATTATTTCTGGGAAGTAGCACTGTTCTTGATTTCTCTAACTACTCTTATTTATAAATGGTTTCAGTGAAAGTTTAAGTGCTAGGAAAACTGAAGGTTTTCCTGAAGGGATGCCTTGTGGAATGTTTTACAGAAATTCTGTTTCTGACAAGGGATACAGGCTCAATGGAGCAGAAAAATATTAAAACACAGTTTTTTGGTTTTTTTTTTTTTTAGAAGCCTTAAATATTTCAAATTACAAGTATTTTTGTATTTTAGATAACAAGGGCCTTAACTGTGTACCATCTACTAGGCTGTCACTTCATCTTCCCTGCCCATCTCCTAATGCCCTCTAAAACATGTAAATCCTGCAATATAAAAATATTAGATAGACCCTAAACTTGCAAGTAAAAAAAAAAATCAGCATCTAATAGGATACTTGTACATGTTGTATTGTACAAAAAAGACAAATGTGAAGAAACTAGGAGTTTGTGGAGCAGGACTGTGTAATTCCAGGTATCACCATGAAAAACTAGGTTTACCATACTTGAATATTGAAGTTCAAGGTTTTCCTGCCTAGACAGTTTGTTAACCACTACTAACCATTGAATCTTTCTAGATACCAACACTACAAATCAACCTAAAATTTATTTTGGCTTTTCCAATGCTGCAAAAAACATTAATTATACTTTTGACTGAAACTCCTGAATGTAATATAATTGGTAAAACCCTTGGGCCGCATTACATAAATTTTTAAGGGTCATTATTAAAGCTAGTCTTATTAATTGTATAAAGTGACAGTACTGCTTAAGTCAGACTTCTCCAAGCCAATACTACCCACAAAGACACCTCTAAAACACAACAAGCTTACCAGATCTTTTGAATCTGTGTCCTATACTTCGAGACCAACCAATATGATGAATGAGTGGACTGTACATATGGCACCAGAAGTCATCAGTTTTGTCTTCACTTTCTTCATACACCAATCTTAACCGTCCCCCAATGACACTTTCTACAACTGCTACCCTTGTTCGACAAAGGTGTGTTTTGTCAACAACTTCTACTCTCATGGAAGTTTTGAATGGATACTGCATACTCTCAGACACCTTAAAGTAACAGAAAAAAACCCATTCTGTAAGAATATACTCTGTTTTTCCTCAGTCATCTGTCTTCTGCTATTCAAATGCAGTATCAATGCACTTTTCATTTAATTCAAGTACTTGTTAATCAACCTGCAAAAATGACACAGATGATTTCACTTATATTTCATTGTACCTGGGGAGAAATGAAATGTTTCAGAAAACTAAGTAGAATAGATCCTACAATGCTTTAATTGTATCAAGTACAGCCCCTAATACAATTCTCGCACAGGTTAGAGGAATTTTCCATTGAAGGTTACAGGAATTTTCCATTGACTTAGTGAAAGTTTGTTCAGTTGTTATCAATGGATAAAATTACCTTAAGAAACAATTTTAACCAAAACAAAAACAAAAACAAAGGTGTTTTTTTTTCTTTGTCATCCACTCAAAATATAGCACTTTAAAAAATTGGATTAAAATACTTTATTATAAAAATGCACGGAAAACAAACCTTCAACATAATTAAAGTTGGCCACTCACAAACATATTTTTTCATAATATACCAAAAAGAAAGGAAGAGAATGAAAATAGATGTTAATCTGCCTTGTGAGAATACATTTTGTTTAAAAATCAGTATCTGTCACTAGCCATTTCCATTACGAACTCCCCAAAGTGTTGAGATCTTGCCAATTTAATTTGGCTTCCAACCGAGCCAATTTTTAAATAGAAATCAACAACTGCAGAATGTTTTTTGGTGATTATTTTCTGTTTTTAATATTAGATGCGGTGTAAGACAACAAATAAGTCTCATATTCCTACTGAAAGCTATGTACCATCTCACAATATTAGTAAGTAAACTTACAGCACACTATACAGGCAGCTGCCACACTTAAAGACATGACTTAGACAGCAAAAAAATCTAGTCCAGAGCAGATGAAAAGTATTAACAGGTATGTACATCTAAATATGTGCTATATGAACACATTTTGTTCAGTTTCTTGAAATAGTGTATGATAAAAATCATTCCTGAATTGGAAAAATCAGTTTTAATTTTTCTTATGTATCACAGGGTAGCTTATTAGCACTTTTTTTCTTTTTTTAAATTGGGGTATTTTAGAATTACAATAGACTAACTAGTTTTTAAAGAAAATTACTGTGTGCTAGAGGAAACAGTTTTCCAAATACATACTGACAAGTGTGGACATAAATGGAGAATAGAGATTCAAAGGAAAACTGTATTTAAGGGAAGAAACTACTGTATCATCTTCACTATAAAAGGAGCTCATGTGCCATTGTAAAATACTTCAGTTCTTCACATTGTGCTGCAATTTCGTTTATAGTACATCATTGATATTGCATCAGCCTTACCTTCTGAGAAAAGTCAGGAGGAAGTGTTTTGGCACCAGTAAGTCGTTTCACTAGAAAAGCTTTCCAGTTTGTGTATTTGTGTTGGATGGCTGTTGCAAATGAAGGGGAAAAAATAAGCCACTGATTTTTTAATTGTGTCCGTTAGAGACAATATTAGAGTCTGGAATATGTAAAGAAGAAATCCCAGATGACTGTTAAAAAGCCTGGATGACAATAATGACAAAAACCTCTTTAGAGAATGAATGCTACCCAAGATTAAGTTTATGGGTATGTCAGGGCAAAGAATTTAATAACAAAATATAAATAAAATCAGTGCATGTTCACATCACTGATTAGCTAACTGCTTCCACCTTGATCTTAAAAACTTTAAGTTGCATCAGATGGGCTACTCCAAGAAACACTTTCAGCATCAGTCAAGTCCTTATTTTTCCAAAAGTTAAAATGATTTATTCATAATTGTTGAAAGACTTGCTATGGTAAAAAAATACTTTGATATCTGGACCATGAGCAAATTTAGTTTAATAAGGAAAGACTTTGATATCAATCAGTAAGGCTACTATTTACATACTTCGAGGAGGGACTAGGGGCTTCCCACTGGTTGCACACCAACCAACTGGGTGGATGTCAGACCCACAAACGTTGCACCAGAAGTCAAGACTTGAATCATTTTCAAAGCCTTCATATCTTAGCAGAGCATTGTAGCCTGAAAGAAAGCAATCCCATTTAAAAAAAGACAAAAATTAAACAAGATTATAAAAAATGTATTAGTATTTCTTTACCAATCATAATGTATATGGCACTGGATTTTCTAGACTATAAATTTTTATAGAACGTTATTCTTATAGCACATTTCCACGTTATTAATGCACGGAATGGATTACTTTGATAAATGTGCATGTGCTATCATGTAAGTCAAATTTTAATTAAAATTCTTGAACTATAAGCCTTTAGAAGTTATATGTAGGAGGACAAAATTAATTAGTTACCCATAGTATATGCTTTTTCATCTTAGTTATGTGACCTTGAATTTTTAACTTCTAACCAAGAAAAGTGATTTGTATAACGAGGCTTACTTGCTAGCTATTACACAATTTCGTATCTCCTCATTCCGCACCGCTTTTACTGTACTCTGAGGCAATATAAAAAAACCCAAACCACTAGCCATTCTTAAGCATCACTGAAACCACTCTAAAACAGTGTAATGTAGTGATAGTGCTAGAACATATAACCTATTGACACAGCTCTGACAACCTAACCAGTGTCAACATTATACTAACCAGGTGACCACTGACTAAATTATTAGCTCCCTTCACACAGTTATTTTGATTATTTTAATAACTTCAACTAAAATATATTTACCTGCTAATTTTACAATTCCAGCTATCCAGAAGACTTTGGTAGGTAGGCTGCAGTCCGTGTTTGGAACCTCCACTCGCACTCCTTCTGAGATATCACCCCAGCATGTCCCCATAGGTGCCTATCATTTAAGGTAGGGGGGAAAAAAGTCACCAGTTCACCACATGAAAATACTTATTTTTTGTTTTATTAGTGTTTTACGAGTGACTTAAGATGACAAAACAACCAATATACATAATAAGACATAAGCATATGTTTAGAAAACACTCTTTCTATGAAAACCTAGCTTGGTTTTGATTTGAAGCTTATGTGTAGTGTTGTAATTGTATACAATTATTACTGTGTATTTCCTGCAAAAACTATAGGATTCCAAGTTTAAAAATCTGTACAGCACAAGCACAAACTGCATATAGTCACAGGTCAGCTTTATTCTACTATGTTTCAACTTGGTGCAGGCTACTGATTTTAGTGGAAATGGTGTAATTCCTCTGCAATTCTACTTGCAAGAAAATTATGGTACCTTAAATTCATACCTGTACCACAGACAAAGTCTTTAAATTTTGTAAATCAGAAACATTCCTGAAAAAATGCCTAAAAGTTATTTCTTGAATATATTCTGATGATTTATTATGGTGGGGTTTATCACCACTGGTTCACGTCCTCTCAGAGGAACAGGCTTTCCTATCACCTGCAAGTGATCATTCCATCAAGCAAGCAAAAAGAAGAGAAGGCTGAGTGGCACCTTTTTAATGAATGCCAAAAGGAAAAGCACAGCGAGATTCCTCACACACTGTCCTGAAGGCTTAGACTAACGTGTTAGTAACAAAAAGAAACACAAGCTTGATGAACTACTAAGGATTTGTGGAAACTAGAAATAAAAATTATGTTTAGCTGGCTATCTCAAGAACGTTTTGTTGAACAGAGCATCGTGAAAAGATAGTCAAAGATGGTATTGTAGAGATATTAGAAACACACAGTGCTGAAGAATCTAAAACCTTAAAAGTTACTCAACTGAAGTTAGATTGGCAACGAAACAGAAAATGACTCAGTCTGCATTTAACTTGAGACGACCAAGAAGGGAAAGATTTGGATTTGGGGTATTTCAGAACAACAGTCATATCAATTCTAAGGTGTTCTGAGAAAAATAAATTCTTATCAGTTCAGAGAATATCCAGATATCACAGGGACAATTGAAGGGATCCTCCGGTTCCATACCATAGTGGACAGACAGTATTCCAAGGCTGTCTCTCATTTACAAACCTCTTTGCAAACAAAGAATTTAACTGCTCAGTGCGAATAGCCTCCAACTTCACAGAATTCTGGCCAAGAGCCACAAGTGAAGAAACTTGATTACTCCTGAATGATTGCAAATCACAATACTGGAATTTTGCTGGCAATCAGCAATAGCCAACTAGTAGCGCTAAAAGCCAAAAACTTATCTTAAAAAGGGATACCCTTAACTAGTAGAAATATTTCAGGCTAGGCATGCAACACTCAAAACTAGTTTTAACTATTAAAGGAAAAATAAGTTATTACAAGTATGCCAGTTTCTTATTCTTGAAGCCTGGTCTCTTCATGTTCTGCTATGTCCCATCTACACCAGTCTAGACTGCAGAGCTCTTTTCTGCCACCTGGCAGACAGAGGAAAAAACAACTCGAAAGATGATGGCTTATTTTCACACACAAAATATGCAGATACAGCTTCTTAATCAAGTCCTATTACATATTCTCTATCATCTCTAAATTGACATGTGTAGATTTTTGAATTGAATTGGGGAAATAAACTTTTCAAACTGCATATTTTAGTAAATCTTGTTGCCTTGTATAGAGATACAGATGAGGCCAAACAATCTAAAATAGCAGTACTGAATAATTTCATAATCCAGCTGCACTTAATTGAAAGATATTTTACTGCCTGCTCATCTATTCAGTTGATTCAGAGAGAAAAGTATATAGAAACACTTCTCCTCACATCAAATAGTAATGGAAATGTCACAAATTTTTATTTCTAGAACATGGATTGGTATAGAGGGAAATAGCAGAAAGTTAAATTTGTCCTTGTCTGTGAAAATATTGGTTCTGCTAGTTCTCCTACACCAATCCATATGGCTCACCCTTTAGAAGAAGGACGCCATCCTGTGTAGCATCACTACCGAAATGCCAGATAACACTACTGTCTTGAAGTGATGGCTTACAGTATACCTGGTATACTGTGCCATCTTTTCCTTTTTTACTCATTATGAATATTCTTAAGGGAGGAAGACTGGATAAACCAGGGCTATAACAGCCATCTTCCTTCATGTCTTCTCTGTCTTCATCTGATTAACCAATCAATTTTTGCACAGTGCTTTGAAAAACTCAAAGCACTATGTAAGTGTTAAGTCTTATTCATCTGCTGGCTGGAAGGGTAACTCTGAAGTCTGGATTGGCATAGTGCGAACTAGCAGAACCATAATTTACAGGTAAGAACAAATTTACCTTTCAGACTCATGACGAAGAGATCCACTTCACGTCACTCCCAAACAAGGAAGATCTGGTTCATCGCTTCCTGCGCCGGGAGATGACTTGAGAGGGTTTATCTGTGAGCAGCAGCTGCCTTCTCTGCAAGGTAAGTTGCAATCAGGAAGGTCCTGTTTGACAGGAGCACCTAAAGGCTACGTATCCCCACATGTCTAGCTGAACAAAGATCTTGTGGGTTAAATGAGCTCATGGCTCTCGTGGCTTCTAAAGGTTTTGGATGGCACCGACATTGCCATGATTTCAGAGTTGAAACTTGAATCAGGATTTTAATGGCAAAGTGATGCTACCAATTCCTGAAGCATAAGACTACAATGCTGAAGGCTTGTGTGTGAACAGTACCACAACAAAAGGTAATGCCAGAGCAGACAATATGCAAAATGGTCTAAAGTTAAAAAGTTCAAAGCAAAGCACTGCCACCTAGTGTAAAATCCTGGAAAAGCTCCCTTAGAGCAAACTATTCGTTTATTTTAATAACAAAAGAAACCAAGAGAATGAAAATATTTCAGCTCAGAATAAAATTCAACTGGAAGAAAGATTGAAAAATTCTTAACTTCAGGAAATGTGCATCCCACTAGCAACAGAGTGGAAAAGAATAATTACTATTAATTGTGCATTAGGTTGTACATTAAGTACTGACAAATGACTCAAGGCACTGTAGTTGCTTTCATTTCTAGGAATAGTTTGAGCTGATAAAAGCAAATATAGAAAAAACTGTTTAGAAGAAAATGAAATTGGAATGCAGGTTAGCAATGAGCCCATTGTATGTTACTAAGCTATAACACAATATTAAAAACATTAAATTAAGAGTTTTCCTCCCTGCATCAGCTACTGCTGCATGTCTGATTAACGCAGTTTTAAAAAAAAAAAAGCTGCAAGGTGCACAAACTGTAATTCTGGCTTTATCACAGGCTTCCTATATGACATAAACCAAAGCAGATTCTCTACTTCAGTTTACTGAACTATAAAGTAGGCATAGTTGTACTGTTGCTAGTGAATTTCATTAGTGTTACTCAACACTGAAGCCTGGAATGAAGGTAACAGGGAAGTACAAGAGCCACAATAAGGGCAGTTAAAGGCTGAAATTAATTCTTCCCATATGGAGAAAGAGATAGAGAGAACTTCAAGATTTAAATGTTTTAATTCTAAAATGTAACTGGTTTAAATTGAAGAGGAAATAACTCCCCAGGCAAAAAACCCAGCTGATCTGGGAGAATTACATCAGACCTGAAATACTGAAGTATGCCAGGTTATTAAAAAAATAATCAATAAGCTAAATCCCACATTTTATAATTCCCTTAAATTTTCTTTAATATTGATCCTAATGTTCCCTATCAAATATCCATACAGATACACCCAGTATAACCAGATGCATATTTTATCTATTAAAAAATTTAAGGGTAGATGCGTCACGATTTTACTGTCAATTCAAAACTTTTGTTTTGAACGGATTAAGCTTTATATATTCAATCTCACAGACACACACATGTGCATGGGATCCACAATATGGATGGTAAACAAACAACTAATACAAACTTTTACAAATCAAAGCAATATAGCTCACAGAAAACGTAACAATAATCTTTCCAGACAGACAAAAAGAGTATTGTTTCTTTTAGTTATCAACGGGGGGGGGGGCCAGTGGGAAGGGGGGAGAGAGAGAGAGAAGGATCTAACAAGAGTACTAATGCATTTTCAGATCCTGACTGGTTTAAATAATATATTTTTCAAAGAAATAATTACAGCAAAACTAAATGCAAATCACTACCTTGTTACACTAACTAATGTCCACCAAAGAAGTAGAAATCTCCAAAGGATATTGCAGGAATTGCATTTTACTTTTATATAAAAGGAAAACGGGGACAGAAAAGAAACAACATTCAGGCTTAGCAGAACTGTTGCCATGCAGCTTGTGAAACTACTCAAGGTAAAATATGAACATTAGTATTGTATCTGTTCACATTATTGGTGTACCATTCAACTTAATGAATGAAGCACTAAGAAAGGAACATAGAACTCCTTTTAATGTGGAATGTTACAGCATAATTCACAAGCGACCTAACTACCGTAGCTGTTTCCTAACTAAGGATGCCATACATCATGAAGCATTTGTTGTTATAAATAGTACAGTCCACGTTATCAAACAATACCTTTTGATATGTACTTATGAAATTATTACAGCATGTACATAAGTGTGATAGCAAAGTGCAAACATGCTTACTTAAGCACGTGGAATTTGATACAAATTCATGGAGCTATACTAATGCAAGGCTCTGTTCTGGGCAATAGTTAAGGCCTCTAAGCATAAAGGGTGCTATTCAGAAAGTGCCAACTGCCAAGAGCCCTCAACTCCTACTGATTTATGAGTTGACAGGGCTCAGCATGAATTCCAGAACTGGACAGAAAATATGTCTCTCTTCCTCCTTACAGACAACTTCCATGAAACAAAATGTTTGTTCTGATTGCGATTTTCATCAGATAGTTTTGAGCAAAATAAAACTTTTGTAAGAAGATGAAACACTTCAAGTTCCCAACTAACTAACTAAATAAATGTATGCTGAGAAAACACTCTGTCAGAAAGTTTTTACTTAAGAGACAGCAAGTACCGACAGTATTTTAAACAAGATCTAATAATTGGAATTTAACAAACACATTAAAGACAGATGCTGCTAAATATTTTCCTCATCCCCTAATTACATTCTGTAATGACCAAGGACTTTCTGTTTGAAATTTTTGTAACTCTAATACAAAGAAAACCAACTTCTCTAATTTCAGATTTATAAAAAACCCTTCATTTTCCTCAATTTCTACCCTACCAGCCAGCACGACTGATGGAGAATCTGACTAAAAACAAAGGAAAAAAAAAAAAAAACCCAAATCCAAATGTGTAACCAAAAGATCAGTTCAACATAATGGATCAAGCCTGACAATCTAAAAAGCCTTTTGTAACTACTTCTAATATTGCATGACCTGGTTGGTTTGATACTCCGTAGCGCATTCGATGATCTTGCACTTTTAAAGTGAGAAAAATAACTTCACAAGGGTTTAATAGTCCTCCTTTTACTTTTTTCTTTGTTTATGAGAGCATGTATGATGAGAGTAACTGATAGTGTTCGGAATGGTTTTAAAGGACAGATAAAACCAAACATACCTATCTAAAACGTAGTCATACTACTGCAGTTTACAATATAAGTTTCATAGTCCAAAGCCATAAAACATATTTGGATATGAAAGTTTTGCAAAAATGAATTCAAGAATTAACATGGACTCTCTCTCTCTCATGCACACACACAAAAGGATAGCACATATTGAAAAATACTTACGTGTTTAAAACAGGTAACAGGAGCTGCTGTAAAGCTATTGCTATTGATGTAGTTACCCCAGCTGAAACCTTCCACAGGGACAGCTGCTAAGAGAAAGTTATTTTATTTAGCAAGCTGCTAATGAGCCACAAATCTTGTATTACCAAGAATTTGTTTCAGCTCTGTTCATATGCCATTACCTGCTTTAGTCTTTGCCTGGTTTTGTAAAGTTGCTTGGTATTGAGCATATGCTGCTAATTTAGCCACTAGGGGTTGTTTTTGTAGAACTTTAGCCTTCTTTGTTGGAGGTTTACCCTAAAACAAAAAAAGCTAAGTAAATAAAGTCTTTCCAAACTCCCATCAGGAAGCTTCCGTAGGTCTGTAGCACCTCTCTGGTACATTTAACTAAAATTAGAACACCACAGAGTGGAAGTTGACTAAGTATCACAAAACTACATGTAATATTAAATAAATTTAAAAACCAACAAAGAATGTCCAAAACATTACTTTTGTACTAGTATTCCAACTTGAACCACATTATAGATTCATTGCTGTTTAACTGAAAAAAAAGGTCTCTTTTAAAAGCAGGTCAAAAGGAAGAACTTTTAATCTAATTTATACCAATGCAATTTCTTGGCATTTGTTGCAATGACTTTGAGATAGTATATAATGATATTTCTTGACATTTCTACATCTTTTCTTGAATGTTACAAATATATCTTCATGATTTTTCGATTACTATTTTAAGTGAACAGACCAAAACCCAGTTTGCAAATTTATATAGTTAAGAAAACCCTCGAAAACAAAACACAACAATTCTAAATAAACCTTTATGCTCTCTAAAGCCAGGAAGTATCTTGGGTATGAGATGCATGGAATTTCAAGTCACTAAATATGTAGACTGAAGATTTTTCCTGATTTTTTTCTTGCAGAAGGGCCGGGCCACTGCAGCAGAATTGAAATAAGGAGTCAGTATCCTCTGTAATTTACTCTGCTGAGCAAAGCAATTTGTTCATTACTGATATGGTTTTGAGTTTTGGCTTACAAAAGCACTCCTGTGAAAATTTTAATGTGTTAAGAAACTTGACTTATCTTAAAATATCATGCAAGTTTTACAAACACAGACTATAATAAGTATATAAAAAATGGTGTCTGTACCGCTACCTGAAGTCTGGCCAGAATGCTGGCCTTCTTGGAGTTTGATGAATAGCTTCTAGAGCATGACACACTGCAGAAGCGTTTTGTTTTAGAGTAAAAAGCGTCACGGACACCAACCATTCCACACATCTCGCATGTAGCTAATCAGAGGAGAGAAAGAGCCAAATGTTAAGAGTGTAATAAAGACCTCAGTAAAAATTCAGAACAAAGACGACATAAGGAAAGTCCTGTAGGTGGCACCACCGAACAGTTTCTTAGGGTTTGACCCCAAAAAGAATCACACAGAAAAATAACTTAAGACCACCACCACAAATGTCAGTGAAACACTTAAGAACCTCAAGTTCACTGATGAAAGGGTGCCTCCTTTCTGCTCCCTATTAATTTTACCACTGGTAGAAGTGAATGACCCAGCTAAATCAGCCAAAGCCAGTTTCTGTGTTTTTGTGGTTCTCAAGGAAACGTCTGCTTTGAATCTGGGCCTGCCAGTCTTGATTTCCTCTAAATATTTAATACTTCCAACCTGAAATAAACCCAGATCTCTTTTTTGAATCATAAATTAGTCTACCCAAAGTAACCTAGCCCACCAATATTCTCTTCTAGCTGGAATCATATGCTTCTCAGGTTGACACCATCACCCACTGAGTTGTTCCATGATGAATAAGAGTTTGTGACCAACTTATGCCAATGAGACAATACCAAGATTCTACCCAGAGAGAGCTCTACTAATCACTAATGATTTTGGCTAAAATATTTTTTACCCGATGATAAAAGCATTCTTCCCTTTTTAATTTTTTTTTTCCAGTATACTCTAGCTCACAGCTAGTGGGCAGTGAACAGGTATACACTAATAGAATTTATACAGTAGCAGTAATCAAGTTTTCCTAGTACAGGAAGAAATATGTTTTAATATATTGTATGTATAACAAAGGGTAGAGAGAATAAATGCCCAAGCATTGAGAGAACACACTGACATTTTCCTCAAAGCTCAAAGAATAAAAACAACATACATGAGAACATACACATGCATGTGCATATATACACAACACACATTTGATGGGAGGACAGATGTTCCCATACTATTTCTTTCCTGACAACAGGATTCAAAAATCTATGTTATTTCAGTTTAGCAAAAACCAAACAATGCCCCCCTCCCAAAACAAACCAACCCCAACCCTTCAGCTGTTTTGGTCCCTTTTCAGTCAGGACCAACATTTGGGATTGGACCCTCACAACTCACAGCACAGCCTAAACCCCATAAATATCAAACTCTGTATTCATGCACCACATACTTACCCATGCCAGATTTGCCATCTGGGTAAGTATAGACCTGTCCATTGTTCTTTATAATTGGGAGACTGGACGGCAAAGGAGCAACCTCCTCTTCACTCTCATCTGAACTGGAGCTGCTGCTGGTGTCCTCACTACAACTATCATAACCGTCAAACATCCCGAATGAATCACGTCTTTTCCTTTCTGCTCGTGAAGTATGTTCTGTCTAAAAATTAAAACAAACAAACAAACAAACAACAAAACCCCCAAAGAATAGCAGAGCATTCTGAATGCAAGTATTTCAAAGTCAAGCTTAAAAGGTTTCAAAAGTCAAAGTCAGCCTTCAAAAGTAGATGTACTAACAAACTGCTCTATCAGCACAGAAATACGAGCCATATATTGCCCATTAAATTAGTAATGGTATAGTCAAAACTAGCCAATTTTTGGTATTGTGATATACAGGAAGAAAAATCTATCTCACAATCCACTGAGAATACACAGTAGCAGTCCATACATTTCTTTCTTTTGGTGTCTTCAGACTTCATTAAACCTGATGTGCTGAATATTGACAGCCACACAGATCTTATATGCAAATGAGCACATTCCAGATGGCTGCAGCCAATTTCACTAAAATTCATTCATTTGAGAAAGCTGGGCAGAGAAAAGACAGTTCAATCAAGAGGGCACTATTCCACAGGAACAGAAATGAGAGTATATCTCTGCTCTCGTTGGCTTGTGGGGTGATCGATAAGTCACTCAGCTTCCCTATGACTCAGTTTCTCACGTGTGAAACAGGAGTACCTCTCTACCTCACAGGGATGTTCTGAGGATTAATCCATTAACAATTATGAAGAGCTCAGTTACTATGGCAATAGGGTCTGTACAAATGATAAAAGATAGAAAGGGGACTAATTTGCCACTGTCATACACGAAAACTTGTTACATAATAGAGTCTTCCTATAACCAAAAAATCTGAGGCCAAACAAAACCGTACAATTTTGAAAAGCACATAGCAGTTAAGCAATTTCCAACAAAAAACATTAAAGTATAAACAATAGATTAACTGATGTCTCTTCTGATGCACATCCAATACATGCATTTTAATACAGTGACAATTTTCACTTTATTAGTATCTTACACAGCTCTACTGAAACAAGGCTACTGCTACATGAGCTGCCCTCATAAAGCTAAAAAAATAAAAAAAATTTCCAAGTATTTCCATTATCCTTAACAGCATCTACTAAGTTTGAGAGGAAATAACAGATAAAGAGAAGACAAATTCTACAATAGAAGCACAAGTTGGGAGAATGAAATATAGCCAAGGAAACAGAAAAAAAATATTATGAAAGCGTTTGCCTCTACTTCCTTTTCCAAGAGCTAATTTTATTTAAAAGTCATTGTAGACAGAAAAATAGTAATATGTGATCAGACTTTTCCTTCTTAAACTGCATTTGGATTCACAGCTTTAAGATTTCATCACAGTAATTCCCCAAATCCCTTTCCTAGAGAGTATATGCCTGAACATCTTTATTGTTGGATCTCATCCGAGCCTTTTTCTGCCATGCTATCCCTTTATTGTAATATTCTCTATTCTCCTTTGCAATCTGACTAAATCCTATTATGGAAGGATTTCCTTATAGTTAAAAGGGAAACCTGATTTCCACACTGACCCAATCCAATTAAAAAACAAACAAACAAAAACCAGTAAGCACAAAAGGTTATGCAATAAGATAAACAAATTTAAAACACTTAAAGCAGCTGTGAAACAAAACAACAAAAAAAAGTCAGTGTAATGTTAATTACGCACACATTCCTCAGCCAACAATCCAAAGTTATATTAAAACCAATCAAAACTTAGGATAGGGCACAACTTGACAACTCCTTGAAGGAACTGACATCTGCCTGAAGTAGCTAGGGTAACAGTTGCAAGCATTAGAGGAAACGCTGAGCAATGGCAGAACAAAACCTAGTCCTGACCTGCACTGGTAACAAGTCTTACCTGTACACTATTACTGATGTTATTAGCCAACAAGATGTAAGATCAGTTATTTGTTTGTGTGTGCACGTGTGTGTAGATTAAGGCAGAAGTTGAGCACAACGTTGCCATGGATACAGTGTTCTGCGAACAGTGCCAGTAATTTACATATCAGAACATGAAGACTAGTCATCTTCCTCAAGATTTCATGAGCTCCTTAATGTCTCACAATATTTAACTTTTCTTGACCACAGTCTCTGCTAAGAAATAAAATGCAATACTATATTAACCATCCGTAACAGTAATACCAGAACACCATGATCCCTTCTAGTATTACAGATAGATATTAGTGGTGTTTCAGAGCTCGTGGGCAGGGTCTCCTTCCTCATTCACTCATCCTCCCTAAGTCAGCTGATCTGATTTTACTAAGAGATTAGGGCTTCATCCCACATAAAGGAGGACTTCAACCCTAAGTGGAGGCTGCAGTACAAGGTAGTCTTGGGACGTCCCTTTTCCATTCCAGACTGGAGAACTCTGGACCCACACGGCAGTTCTGCTTTGCCCAGTACTTTGCTGGCGGAGGTCTGAAATGCTGTAGCAGCTCAGAAGGAAGAAAAGTGCAGCCCATTCCTAGTCCCTCCAATTCCCAGTGCTACAGTAGAGAAACTCTATAGCCAGCGCTGCTTCCATTGCAAGGGAAGGTGACAGAAAAAATGGGAAGTCGGAGGCAAGATGAAGGACCAGTGGCACAGAAGAGAAGACAGGCTGCTCTAGGCAAGTTGAAGCATGGTGCAAGATTACAATGGCAGATACCACAATAGCACAGTTAGCTCTTTTTTTTTTGGTTCTTCTTTTGCATCACATATTTAGAACCTCAATATTACTGCCAAGCCCTCTTTGCCAAAATATCCACAGATGAGAAAACATTTTCGCTTTCTATATAGAAAGTTGGGCCCTCTACTAATAAAATCATTCTTCAGCATTATACAAGTTCCTAAGTAGCAATCATCAAGTTTGTCGAGTTTAACTACACTGTCAAAACAAGTCTCATGTCAACTTTCCATTTACTTTATATTTGGCCAAATCGTCCCAGGTCAAGTTATGAGTGATTCAAAACAGCAGCTTTGCTTATTGTTTTAAAATAATACTGCAGTTTTTATAAAACATTTTTATCCAAGCTTTTGCCAGAAGATGACCACATTTGCCAGATAATTTATGTAGGACACTCTTAATGTTAATTTATAGTTATTGCCTGGATATTCTGCGGAAACTACTCAAAATATGTTTTGTGAGACTTGGAAAAGGTACAGTTTTGCAACAAAAAAATTACAAAGTACTCTGTACGCAGAAGTAGCTGGAAGTTAGGAAAGATGATATGCAAATACCTATGCCGGAATTTTGCTAGAGCAGATAAAAACATTTCTATTTTGATAATACACACCACTAAGGTTCTTTTCAACCCATGTTGAAACACAGCATTTGTAGAAACAAGTGAACAACACATGGAGTATCCGGTAACCCCTCCTGCAGAACTTAGGTGGAGTTTGCAAAAGAATAGGACCTCTAATATCTGAAACAGGAAAAAGTTGGGGTACAGCTCTGAACTCAAATGTCAAAACCAGCATCCTTACAAAAAGGACAATATATGCCTCAAACAGAACCATACTTCGGCAACAGCAGCAGCCTGCAATTCCTGCTGAGTTCTTGCAAGTGACGAGCAGCAGTGTGCCTCAGCTGACTAGCAATATCTTGTCTGTCTGACAAAGAAGCACCTAACCATGGTAGCTACAGGACCTCTCTGAATGGAAGCCTCAGAAGGAAGAGCTTATTACCCTGCAAGGTGTTCCCACTGAATTTTGAGACACTGTCCGTGAGAATGCAGTCCTTCACTCAAAAAAGCTACCAGAGACTAACAGTAGTAGTAACTTAATCTAACAATTACAACCATAGTAAGATCAATCCATGTTTCACAATATAGGCATACAAAAGAAAAAAAAAGCCAAAACCAAAAACGCAGAAAACTTTGCTACTCTTAGAAGCTGGATTTAGCACTAAAAATCATGCTGAGGAGCTTGTCTTTTTCTCAAAACTGAACCAGATTAGTCTTCTTCACCTTCTAACAAATGAGGGAGTAGCATCCTGCCTATCTGCAAAACATGCAGGAGCAGGAGTATGGCTTACTAGAAAACATAGAACCTTGTAGCTGGTTAATACCAAAAGAGCAGTAGCTTAAGTAACTCCACCACTAATAGAGAGTCTACTAGTACGTTAAGCGGAAGCAATGCACAAACAAAAGAACGAGACAAACTTTTCCGCATACTGGCTAAGGTTTATTTTGCTAATGAGATTACCAGTTCCTCAACAGCAAAGATTTTTAGACAGAGCAACACAAAGTCTAGGGTAAGTGGGACTGGCAAATAAGCCTGTACGACTATTTGCTTGGGGGTTTTCTCACATACTTTTCTTTATTGAAGGGATGGGTGGAGAAAGGAACTCTTAAGAACTGCTTTCTTATTCTGCCCAACTTCCCATTTTCCTGTTCTTCCTCTCCTCCCTGTGAATACTTGGCAGCAATGTATTTTTAAGAAATAATCTTAATTAACCATTACACAAGGCAAATGGTACGATAAAAGAATATAGTTAAGGAAACCAGTTTCCCTAAAAGCAGGAAGGCAACTCTAAACAAATATGAAAAATAACTAGTTTCTCACTCTCTTAACGTACAGTCTTACATATATACAGTTGAATTTGGTCAGCAAACCAGTATGTATAGCATACATTCTTTGAGCGTAATAACTACCCTTTGAGTATAAAAAATTGGTCACAAAGAGTGAACAATGCATGGCTAAAACACAAAATAAAACCATTTAATGCTAATTAGACATCAAATACTTACTCAGGAAATTGCTTTAGTGTCTTGATGAAGACTATGCTCAAGTTTTGGCAAAATTTATGGAAAGTGTTTTGAAGGTAAAAACTTGGTACAAAAAATGCCCCGTTATTAATTAACCAAACTTCTTGCCCCCAAGTAAGTGCATCCTGGCCAAAGGAGGATGATCCAAAAGAGTCACAGAAAGGTTTCAAACCACTCAAAATGGTTGTTGTTACTACTGAATCAATCTGGTGCTTGAATTCAGAGAGGCAGCAATTTAGAGCTTCAAGTACAGGAGCTGTAGCTTAACAAAGGCCTACCAGCACCTATACAGATAGGCATCACTTTCTATATTCACATCTAACCCACAGAAACATGACAGAAGTATGGACAGATGGTATTTGAGGCCAAGGTCAACAATGAGGTCACCACAACCTTCAAGCCAAGGGTCTGTGATAAGACACATTTACTTTAATTACATATCCTTAACAGATCGTGCATTTCCCATCGTGTATTTCCGAGTTGGTATTAAATTTGATGCACAGCTTTAGTTTTCAAAATGTTTCATTAATGTTTTATGCTACAAGCTTAGTTTTAGCTCTGGATGTTAGCATTAAGGAAACAAGACGATGGAACTAATTTATTACAACTCTTCTGAATGTACGCTGGCCAAAATAATTTACTGTAGTAATACTAGCTTGCCCCCTGTGGAACTGAAGTCTAATTGTGTCTCATAGCATGACAAAAAAAGAAAATTCAAACATGGTACCAATTTAAAGAAAACATACTTTCAGCTTTCATTAAAAACAAACAAACAAAAAAACCCCAAAGCTAAACATCTTGGGATTCCTGGAAATCAGAACCAACCAAACTTACTTTTTTATATAAGCAACTCACCTCTATCTGGAAATGTGCCTTCCACTCTTATTATAAGTAAAATCTCTGCTGGAAAATTACAGAAATGTTTTTTCCTGTCTCTTCATTTGCTATGTATGACAGCATTTTGTCTGAAGCCAGTTTCTGCTGTTTGCCAATGGTTTTGTCCATAGCCTCTTCCCCAGGGGGTTTCACACAAGAGGGGAGACTCTTTCATAAAAAAATATATCAAATTAGCAGGCAATTTTGGAGGGGGGGATGTGATGATTAATATGTGAAATATCCGAGTTTTGAGAAAACTGAAAATCTGTTACACACTCCATTATGTTTCTACAAAGCCCTTACAGGAGTATCTGGAAGAGGCAAATACTTCACTTTAAACACTGTGTTACCATTAAAAAAACCACCACAATTTAAATTTAAAAAAGCCAAAAAACACCACCAACCCAAAACCAAAATCTTCAACATCTGAACTCATTCCATGTGCTCAGAGCCAGATTCAGCAAAATATCACACATACCCAGAGTGTACTGACTTACCTGAGAAATGAAGGTATGCAGTAGTAGTTTGCAGAAGGTATCAAAAGCCTTGCAAAATTAAATCAAATTTTAGAAGGTAAGAGAAATGAAAGCCAATGAGAGGGAACTTTTGTACAGATTATCATTACTGCCACAGTCATCTAGCTCTTTAGAGAACAATGAAGAGAATTCTTACTTTCAGTGTACAATCCTTTTACACGTGCACAAGCCTACACACTCTCAAGAATAACACCTAAACTATTCCTGTGGCATAAACAATAACTTCCACATAGGAAAGCATATACCTCTACTATGTTTCGCTACAGCTTACATTACAGACTTTCTCAAAAAGATCCCTAGGCAGAAGCAACGAGTAAAGACTATTATTGATTGCCTTTTTAAAGGAATATAGTGGTTTAGTTCCCATTTAATGTTCCAGATTAGACTCGCTCACAGGCTTTTTATTCCATTCCTTACAAGTCAAAATCGGACTGTTATAAACAAATACAAAAACCAAATAAGTTAAATGCAGGTTCTCCAACCTGCAAAATAATTTTAATTTAAAATACAGAAGACTGCCCTGCAGCTTTCAGTTTTAACTGGTTTTAGATGTGAAAAGTCACAAGGGCTGCCACCCACATTTTAAATCGTTATTTTAAAACGAATTACTTTTTCACACACAGTAGTTTCTACCATAATCAGCATATGCTTTGTAGTAGGATTTTTTTTTTTTTAAAGCCACACTGGACAGAAATTGCTACACTTTAAAACATTTCCAGCAACAACCTGAAAGTGAAACTGGTTTCACGGGTTTACTGCTCCTCACATTAAGAACAAAGTCACAATATAAACAGTCATAAAAAATACACAGAAAGGGGAACTGGATGCAAAGAATCCAAAGCTTTTGAAGTGCTAATATTAAAGAACACTCTACAGCACTTAAAACGAGCACGACTGGAAAACTAAACCTTAAAGGCTTTAACTCCAAGAGGAAGATGCTGAAAACCCAGCACTTCAGCGGACCACTAAGAGAAGCGTATCCCAGTACGTCTGCATCGCTCAGTACGAGATAATCTGAAACTTTTTACTACCGATCCTGACTGCCAGCAGGAAGAAGAAGGGGAGGAAGGGAAAAAAAAAACCAACAAACAAAACAAAACCCCAGCCCAACCCTACCCAGCCCAAGGAGGCCGGTGGGGGGTTGGGGGGGGGGGGGGAGGGCAGCGCTCCGCCAGCAGACGGGATCACAACAAAGGGGGAGCCGCCGCTCTCCGCCTCCACGTGCCCGCAGCTCCTCCGCGGGTGACAGGCTTCGCAGCGCTGCCAGCACCCACCCACAGCTCCCCCACGCGTGTCGTCCCCCCCCAGCCCCGGGGGGGGGGGGGCCTCCGCCTCGGCCTGCCCCCGCTCCGCGGGACGGCTCGGCTCCGCGGGGCTACCCGCAATAAACTTTTCCCCACAGCGCTCCGCAGAGAGCCGGCCCGAGGCCAACCCGGCTCCCTACCCCGCGGGAAGAGGGGGGGGGGGGGGCCGGTACGGCGGAGCCCCCCCCGCTCGGGGCTGGCGCACACCCACCCGCCCCCCCGCAGAGCCGCTCCCCCCCCCCCGCCCCCACAAAAGCCGGAGGGCGCTGGGGCTGCTCCCCTCCCACACAGGTGCGGCAGGAGGAAGGGAGGGAGGCGAGAGGGGGTGTCGCTCAGCCCCCCAACCCCTCCACCTGCCACCCCCCCCACCCCCGCGGGCACCCCGTCGCTCTCCTCAGGCGCCGGGTCTCCCGCTCGTTCCCTCAGCGGGGCAACCCCCGCCGCGGCTGCCGCCTTCCCCCCCCAGCCCACCCCCCCCCCCCCCCCGGGCTGCGGTAACTCACCAGGTCCTTTGTGTTTTCCATCAGGCCCTCATGGGCAGGAGAACGCCCGCTGCCACTGCCCCCTCCCCTCGGCTCGGCCCCCTCCGCCTGCCACCTCCCCCTGTGAGGGGCCGGGCCCGGCGGGGCAGGAGGCGGCCTGGAAAGTTCAGCCTCTCACTCAGCCGGAGAAAGAAACCCAACTCCCTGCGCCGGAATATCAACAACATTAGCATAACGCCTCTGCGCATGCGCGGCGCCCGGCCCACCGCGCGCCCTCATTGGGCTCCCAGCTGTTTGGGGCTTCCTCGCTCGCCGTACCCCCTCTGGGGGAAACCATTCGGAAAAGGGGGGGGGGCGCAGCGCCGCAGTAGAGGTTGGGGGATAAAAGCAACGCCCGACGCCGCTCGGTTTGCTTTTTGGTGGTTGGCGGAGCGCAGAGGATAGGCGCTGGGCCGCCGGTGAGGGGCGCTTGTTGTTACACGGGGAGGGGGACCCTGCCGGGAGTGCAATGGAGCGGCCCAGCCGTGGGCCGCGTCACGTGGAACGCGGGGTGGGGGGGAGGGAAGGAGGGCGGGGGAAGGAAGGCAAAGAAAGGAGGTCACGTGCCAGTGTCTTGAGCCCGGGGGGCGTGACCTGATCACGTGGGCTGAGGAGGGGCAGCGGTGCGCGCCTATCACGCCCGCGGGGCGGGGCAAGAAGCCGGTATAAGAGGGGGTGTCACGTGGTTAGCGAGCACGCGTTCCGGTTCCGGCGGGTGGCGGCCCGGCGGGGAGCCATGCAGCCGGCGGCGGGAGCGCCTCGGCCGGGCCCGGCAGCGGCCAAGAAAAAGAATAAAATGAAGAAAACGAAGAAAATAGCGAAGCAGCTGCCGCCGCGCGCGGAGGCGGCGGAGGCGGCGGCAGCTGAGCGGGCGGCGGCTGAGCAGGCGGCGGAGGAGGCGGCTCGGCGGGCCCGGCACTTGAAGTCACTCTCCCGCCGGTCGGGTGGCGAGCGGGAGCTGGAGGAGCTGGTGTTCGGTGACAGTCTCAACGTGGAGGAGGACGAGCTGCTGCAGCGCCTGGCCGGTCCTCGGCGGGTAGGGCTCGGGGCCTGGCGGGCTCTCCCGCCCCACGGCCTCTCCTGAGGCCCGGGCCCCGCCGGAGCGGAGCGCGGGGAGGCGGCGCGTTCTGCGGTCCCGAGCAGGGGCTGGTGCTTGCTTCGGCTCCTTGCCTCTGCCTGGTCCCCGCCGCCGTGTCTGTCATCTCCTCGCACCGGCCCGTGGCTGGGCTAAAATGGCCTGTTGGGTTGTTTTCAGCTTAATGCGACGGAGAGGAGAAGTCTCCAGAAAGACTCCAGCGATTCGGAAGTAGAAAACGAAGCAAAAGGTAAACTCCTGTCTAAAAAGCCAGCCTGGGTGGATGAAGATGATGAAGCTGAGGAGAAGTAAGTTCAAGCTTGCAGGTAGGAATTGTGTGTCACACTTAAGAGTGACTGTAAGTGGCTTCAGTTTGAATGATCTTCACGTTCTGTGTGTTTTTTCTGTGTAGTGTTGATATGACCCATAGATACAGGAAGGATTTAATGAAAAGTGATGCTGAGAAGATACTTACTAAGAAAAATCTAAAAAGAAGACTTGAAGAACAGTAAGTTTCATTAATGTTTTTGTGGTGAACTTTGTTAAGATGACATAAGATACATTTATTTGAAATTCAAAGTTACTTTCCTCTTTACCCGCTGTATTCATTTAGTCTCTTTAAAGCTAATGCTTCTTACAGTATTTTTAAATTGAAAATAATATGGAGAACAGTAAATAAAACGTGCATTTGCATTGTCTTAACTAATTTGTTTAAAACTTGCTTTAGCAGAGGTGCACAAACTAATTTGTCTTCTAGAGAGTTATACTAGCAATTTTTTATAGTGATACATTGCTTTGTAAATAGGCTGATGGAAGATGCTAGCTCAGTATGGTGTATAAGAATGAGCTGAAATGTGAATATAGGCAGATGGCAAAGCAGAACTGTAGATGTGTTTGGGTTGTCTTGGTATTAGCATGTATGGCTCCAAAGCACAGCGCTTTAATGTTTGGTATAGATTTGGCTTTAGTTTCATACTCAGGAAGTCAGCAAAACACAGAGAGCTGAGTGGAATTTTAAAAAACTTGCATAGTGTTCTAAGTGTGAGTAATGTTGCAAAATCATGACTATGTCTTGTAAGTGCTTAATGCATGGAAGGAAATTACTTTTTTTAAAAAAGTTGTTCATTCCGCCCCCCCCCCCCCCCCCCCCCCCCCCTTCTCTTGCTAGGTTTCAGCGAGCTATGGGAGGAGTTCCTGCCTGGGCTGATTTAGAAAACAGGAAGAAATCCAAAAGGACTGCAAGTGATAGTAAATAAATCTGTTACTATTCTAATAAGTGTTTCTGTGCATTTCCCGATTCAGTTTCTTAGAAAATAATTATTTTTTGTTTTCTCAGTTTCAGTAGTATCTGCTAGTAGTATCCAGTATATACTGGATAAGTCAGCTTTATTCCTTCCTTCCTTCAGCGTGCTTTGATTTAATTTGTTTCTGTAAGGAATTTGTAGGTTTTGATGTGGGAGTGTTTGTGGAATTGGCCTTTTCAATGTGCTTTGTCTTAATTAGGTGACAGTGATGAAGATGATAATCTGCTATGCAGGACTGGCAATTTTGTGTCAAACTCAGAGTCCCTGCCAAGAGGTATTTTGAAGGTAAAGGCACCTCATTTTGACCCATATGCACGCTTTGACTTCTTTCTTGCTATTTGGGCAGTAAAATTAGTGATCGTATGGATTTCTTCTTTGTTTCTGTAACTGAAAACTCTAAAGAGTAAATAATTGCACAAATTGGATAGTTCACATCATGAAAGCATGAAACAATAAATTGAGATGTATTGTTTGACATAAGAGTTATGTACTCTAAAGTAGTATCTTGTAGTAGGATTTTAATTTCTGCGTAGGAAGGATGGAATTCTCCCACAACTTTGAGGCTACTGAAATGGTCTTTGAGAATTGACAGTCTTAAATGAGTGTGTCTTATGCTATCTTAGTGTGTCTTATGCTATGCTTATGTAGACTGTTAATTTCAAAGTCAGTAGAAAGGTTAGCTAGTTTATCTTGTGTCTACACTGCTGCATTGAAGCAACTTGCTGAACTTTGTGTATGTTCTGCCTTATGTCTTGCTGTCTCAAAGTTCATCATAGGGTTTGAGATCTTGCTCTTGTAGAATAAAGAGCTATTAAATTGGCTGTTCATGAGCATAAGCAAAAATGCCCAAGTTGTACTTTGTTTTAAATGGCTTGATCTTTCTTCTAGATGAAGACCTGCTTGCCTGCTAATCAGGAACGTCTTGCTAATGGAAGACTGGCAACTGTGCAGTTTCATCCATCTGCTCAAGTAGTCATGACTGCTGGACATGATCGATCTGTGTCGCTCTTTCAGGTGAAGAACTTAAATCTATACTACGTAAATGGCCACTAATATGGAATCTTTTTTTATAAGTATACTTGAGATAGCCTGGAATGATAGACTTTCTTTTCTCTCTTCCTGTGATGGTGTGCTCACAGGGTTTGTAATGTCTGTGGTTACAGTGGAATTTGCTTGGTTCAAGGCATCTTGTTGGAAGAAATTTCCATCTGTGACTTTATACCAACCACTTACAGAGCTTAGGCAAACTTAGTTGTATCAGAGCTTTTAGTTGAAAATTTGTTTTTAAAAATGTTTGGGTTTAAGATTTGCAGTGAGGAGGACTAATGAGATTTTTTTTTTCCTTACGTTGTTTGTAAAGCCTGTAATGTGGGGAGCAGTCCACTTTAATCTAAAACTGTAGTATTGCTGTGAAATCATTTTGGGGGTGGAGAGGCTACTGCAGCAGGAAGCTACTCATCCTGGGACACTCCTCCTCTGTTCCTCTGAAAACTAAAGATTGTAACTCTATTTAGGAACTTTCAACGTGGCCCAGTATGGGTGAAATGGTCGAAGACACAAGTCGAATTTGACGCTCCCACAGGGCCACAGGAAAGAACGATGCAAAGCATATGTTTCTGTTTAGAAAAGCACAATAGAAGTGATTATTTGAACAAAACATGGGCAAGACAGGGGTGGGTAAGAGGTATGAAGTATATCCAGGAAGGCTGGGAGTGCCTGATGTATAGGCTGAGAAGACAAGAGCTAGGTTATTTGTAGATTGAGAAAAGAGGAAGAGATTAATGCTTCAAACTGGTGTACCTCTTACTGTTTAAGTCTCTTGTACTGGCTAGTTGATATGAATTTTCTATGTAAAAGTATTTGGTATGTTCCTTAATATGATAATCTGTTTTTTTTGAAGGTTGATGGTATAAGGAATCCAAGAATACAGAGCATCTATTTAGAGAGTTTTCCAATTTATAAGGCTTGTTTCAGTGTTGATGGAGAACAAGTTATAGCCACTGGTACTCACCATAAAATGTTCTTTGTGTATGACATGATGAGTGGAAGTATTATCCCTATACAGAAAGTAAGAGGTATGTTTTATAGTGCTGTAAATGTCTGGGCATAGTTGCAGCTGTCTCCAAATAGAGATGGCATATGAATTTGTTTTAAAAGGAAGTGCAGTGAATTGTTGGAGGTCATATTTTTAGCTTTAGTTTGTCTGGGATATTAAAAGTTAATTGTCATACATAAATGAGGTTGAGTTGTAGCTTTACTGTGACAGTGTATTACAGAAATGAAAAGCTGAAGTGGTGTCAGGTCTTATTCATATTCATCATACCTCTGAATGTTGAGGAAGAAGAATAAATTACGCCAATTTGAAGTTCTTGATCTCTTTTTAAAGGTGTGGAGGAAAGATTTCTCAGAAACTTTGAAGTCTCTCCAGATGGATCATTTATGCTTCTAACTGGAACTTCAGGTTACCTTCACTTGTTGTCAATGAAGGTAGTTTATCTTCATGGTTCGTGTAGCTTCAGTTTCTTTGTACCTTTTTCCTTTAGAATCTGCTTGTTTATATTTACTCTGAAAAGCAATCTAGTTTTCAGTTGAAAGAAAGATGTGACACATACCATGACAGCCTTCAAAAATGAGCTGCTGAATCAAGTAACTTTAGCTTTAGAAAATTATTTTGGGGTGTCTGAGAATTTTTTTTGACTATGCAGTTCTCTTTGGGACTGGTGGCACTAAGGCCAGGGTTTCATGGGTTTTTAAGCTGTTACTGGAAAAAGTTATATGTGGATGTTACATTTTGGCTGATTGCACAAACACTGTGCTGGCAAAAGGAATTGCCTCGGCATGGAAATGGGCATCTGAGGGCGGAAGGAATATACGGCTGCTTTTTTGGGAATAGCGCTAGTGTGTGCTGGTGTACCACGTTCATGAATCATGCCATCTACTGTGATTCATAATGCATATAGAATTTTTTCAGTTACATTTAAAAATGTCGTATGATGTCAGCTGGATTTGTTTTAAACTTTTACTAGGAAAAATACTTTTTAAAAAGAAAGTTCAGTTCTGTTATATAATGAAGACCCTTCAGCGAGGGAGCAAATGAATGTTTATTGAACTAGCTGTAGTTGTGCAATAATAAATTGATCATAGACTCATGAGCACCACTTGTGCTCTGGTCCATAGGCACTGAAAATGTTGATGCTGTTCTTTTAATGTCAGTGTAGCTAACTTAAGATTTTTGTGGGACAGGAGTATGGAAACAACTTTCCTACAGATTTTTGGTAGAATCATTGTCGCCATTGTTGTTCTTCATCCTATAGACAAAGGAACTGATTAGCACTATGAAGGTAAATGGAAGATGCACTGCATCTGCTTTCACTCCAGACAGCAGTAAAATATATAGCTATTCAAGTAAGTACTCTCTCTAACAGCACTAATCATAATTCCATTTAAATTGCATAAGTTTTTATAAGTGATTTGTTGTTTTGCAAAGATAATTAGAAGACGTTATGCCAGTATCTGGCATAAAAGTACAACAAAGTGATCAATCATTAAAGAATGGAGTTAACTATTTTAGTATGCCTTTAGTTGTTTTTTAAAAATACCCTATATTTGATAGTTGTAAATGAGCTAATAGTTGTCATCTAATTAAATTTATTTTAACAAAATAGACAAACAATGTGTTCCGTATATATGGTTTCTATAATCATCTACTTTATTCTGCAACTAGAGGAAGGCGAAGTTTTCATTTGGGATGTGAGAAGCAGAAAGTGTCTACACAAATTTGAAGATGAAGGTTCTTTGGAAGGCAAGTGCATCGCCGTTTCAAAAAATAACCAGTATGTGGCATGTGGGTAAGTGACTTGGATTTGACAACTACTTCCTATCTCATTTTGAAGCTCTTCAGTAAACCTTAGTGGTGGCTGGTGAGAGTGTAGGAACATGGAATAAGTTTGGTTTTAATAAGGTTAGAGTAGAGGTGAATAGATGAATATTGCCTGTTTTATGATAACTTAATTTGTTCTGTGTATATCTAAAATACCATAATACACTTAATACTGGCCGGTATCACTCCTAATGTATTACTGTTGTCATATGTGGGTTTAGCAGTTAATTTTGAAATCATACTGACTGAAATCACAAACTCTGTAGTACCAATGTTGATTCAGGGTGTTCCCCCTTTTCTAGTTCTCTTTCCTATATTCCTAATTTGGCTCCTACAAGATAGCGTGTTAGCATTTGAAAAGATACCTCAACTCAAAGTCACAAGCTTGAAAGTGTTTCTCCAAATATACTTACCAAGATGCAACTTGAGCTAGCGTATCAATTCTTTTAAATGAGACTAGCAAATACTTAAGTACAGCATGCATTTTCTTAGCTCACTGTAGAAGAGGATTTTTAAGTGGACTTACTCTACAGGGTATAAGAAAAAAAAAAAGCTTGAAACTATTTCAGAATCTTTTGATAGCAAGCTCTCATTGCTTTGAATTCATTCTGTGTAGGAGATGGGCTTATCAAGGCTCTCCACAGTTAAGTGTGTGACATATATAAATAATAAGAAAAAATAATCCTCCACTAAATACGGTTACAAACTCCAAAGAAAAATCAAGCTCCAAACAAAATATCGTTACAAACTCCAGTAAATAATTGGAAATTACTTTTTTCATTGAATGGTGGCAATAGATAACAAGGTAGTATGTACTGTAAATGTTACTTCTCAGTATAGTCCTTCTTAATTTCTTTTTTTAGTTCAGCTTCTGGAGTTGTAAATTTATATACTACTGATGTCTGTCTCAAAGAAAACCGTCCTAAACCAGTTAAAGCCATAATGAACCTAGTTACATCTGCTACATGTGTGACCTTCAATCCCACCACGGAAATTTTGGCAGTGGCTTCCCGTGAAATGGATGAGGCTGTCAAATTGGTATGTTCATCTTCTTTAGTACAAGCTTTTTTGTATCTTGATCAAAAATGTTCCTGGTGACATAATAAAACTGATATTGAGCAGATATGTATATTGCAAAATTTGCTAGACTGAGCAGATCAGGACATGTACAAGATACTGTACATTTATAAGAAAATAATGTTTTTGTTCAGGGAAGTTGTTCTGAAAATAACATCTTATGGTCTAGTTTACCTTTGGTTTTTCCCTTTCTAAAAATGCCCTTATTTCAGTGCTGTAAATATGACGCAGCAACAAACGTGAATTTTCAGCAGGCGTTAACTGTAACAGTCTTACTATGTAGTGTTTTTTCCTAGCTTATTCAAAATTTTGCCAGCCTTGTCAGAATTCTGGCCAACAGTGGAACTATTGAATTAATCTGAGGGTTTGGAAGCCCATTTTTACTGCTTAGATGTAGTTACTTAAAAATGAGTTGCAATAACTGGCTTTGTAGTGTGTTCCCTGCACCTTTTCTCTAGTAGGACTCTATAATGGTGTAGGATAGGAATATAACTGAACATTTGAACTTAACATTGACCTTCAATTTTTAAATTTGTACTTTAATTTGAATTTTACTGGCTTTTTCCTAATTGTTATAACTAATAACCTATTTCTCAATAGGTACACATTCCTTCATATACTGTATTCTCAAACTTTCCGGTGTTCAGAAGAAAACAGATTTACCTTACTCAATCTATGGACTTTTCTCCCAGAAGTGGTTTTTTCTCTGTAGCAAATAACAAAGGCAAAGCTTTGTTATTTAGGTATGTACTAAGTTAGGTTCATTCATCCCAGATAATATGTTTATATTCTGTAAGATGGGGCAGATGACTGGGAAATGATAAGGTCTGACTTCGTGATCTGAATTTCACCTCATGACTTAATTGAGTGCAGAGCTGGTTTCCCCTTCTGGAGAAGCAGCCTTGTTTATTGTCTGATTATAAAATATACATTGCTGCAGACATCCCTGTCAAAACTGTCGTTGTCCTTTTCTGAAAGAAATAGGATGTAAAAAGCCAGATACTGGATGTTTTCCCCATTAAAAAAAAACAGGTTCAGAGGATTAAAAGATCTGTGCTTCAGTGTTAACATCTGTATCTGGCATGGGTTTGTTCTAGTTGTAAAGGCAGGATGAATAGCATCTTTGGAGAGAGGGTGACTGAATACTGGCATAGATTGCTCAGAGAGGTTGTGGAGACTCCATCCTTGGAGATACTCAAAAGCCATCTGGACATGGTGCAGGGCAGCTGTCTCTGGGTGGCCGTGCTTTCAGCAGGGAGGGTTGGACCAGATGACCTCCAGAGGTCCTTTCTGACCTCAGCCATTCTGTGATCCTGCGATTAGAGCTCAGGCTCAGCGAGGTTTGAAGGCTTGCTGCGCATGCTGGATAGTGCATGTGAGAAGACCTCATGGTTTATCGTGAGGACATTGCCAGCTTACAATTAGATTCTAAAATCCTATTTTTAATGTGGAACTCGAACTCAGTGGTTGATGTCTGATTAGTATAAGCTTAACTTTAGCCTTTTTGTGAGAAGGGAGAAGTGGTGTGGGTTTGGTGTTTTGTTTTTTTTTTTCCTGCTGGTGTGGTCAGGGGTAAGGAGCGTTAATAACTCAGAGCAGGAATATTTCTTTTTTTAAACTAAGTAACTTTATGTGATCCTTGAAAAACTTTGCATTTCTAATGTGAGACTTTAATGATTTATGAAGTCTGACAGGGAGAATTTACAAAAGGACTCCCAAGCACGTCTGTAAAAATGTGACTAAATCTTGTGATTTGTCCTTTATTTGAACTTGAACTGCGTATTATAGTGGCACTTCAAGTAAATATAGCATGTGGATGATTGCTATCTTTTGCTACACCTGTGTTTCAGATCAGCTAAGAATACTCAAAGTGACACTACTGAATAGTTGTTCCTTCTTTGTGGTGGTCACTCAACAGGTTACTGAAGAGTTTTACATCTGTCTCAATCTTTTTTTTTTTTTCCTTCAGGCTGAAACATTATTCAGATTTTTAAAAGAAGATACAGGAGAAAATGGACCAGTAACTGAGGTAAAAATATCACTAGAACTCTTGACAACTTTGTCTTGAGGAACCTTATTTTCATTTTGCTACCTCCATCTCTTTATAGATGGCAACAAGAAGTTCTTAATACTGTGTAATCTGAAATTGTTCTGTCTGGATCACTCATGTAGTAGGCCCCACATGATGGGCAAGAGTGAGGCTTGTCTTGTCAATCTCAGCTTTTCTAATAATACTCTTACAGGGAGTAGGTAGTTCAACTAAACCTCTGCTTGGTCCTGTTGACAGCAGTTCTAAAAATCTGAATATATTTAAATCAAACTCATAGGCAGTGTTGTTAAAAACAGCTGTAGGCTGGCAGATACTTGGCTTGATCCTGTTATGAAGTCATGTAAGTGAGCCCACACAAGTCTGCGTAATTTCAAATGTAGGTTACATAAATTACTGAAGTTTGAAGTGTAGCTTGTGTGCAGATATGATTTTATTGTACACTTTAACCTCTTGGGAAACTGGAAAGACCTGTAGCCTTGACAGTAATACAGTAGTTCTGTTTGACTCAAAATGTGTTAATGATTGGAAGCTAAACTCATTCAGACTGAAAGCAGGTATGTCTTCTGCATGTTAAGCTTCAATATAATTTTGTGATGGCTAAATGTTTGGAAGATACTAACAAAATTCTCTGTACTGATCTTTCCCCAGGTGTTGTAACCTGCAGATACAAGTATGCTGGCAAAATCAAACAAGTTTTTTTATTTTATATGGAAGTTCAAAAATATTAATGCAACATCTGTGTGTTTGAATGTTGTTCCTTAATAAATGTACCTGATAAGTTTCCAGGCAAGTTGTTTCAACTTTTTCCAATCTTTTGTGTAAGCAAATGATTAAGTAGATTTTAATGGTTGGCATTCAAGCTAATGTCTTCAAGAAATCCTTAAAAGTCTTTAGTTATTATGATCATATGAAGTATTCCAGTGCTGAAACAGAAAACATCAGTTTTGTGTAAACTGTAACCTCTGCTCCATGTGTTCAGCTTGAGCTTTTCCATCAGCCAGGTCCATTTGAGGCTGGGTTGGAAACAGCATGTTGGTGGCTGGAGGAGCAAATTAACCTGAAACCCTGTTGATGCAGGTGTTGTAGTTCAGGCCAACTTAATGGGCCAGCTATAACTTTAAAGATAGCCTAAACCAAAAAGTGAGAAACACCAACCTCAGTTGTGCTTACCGCCTCTGATGTGTCACAAACAACTGTATGTAATGTGGTTTTAATTCTTAAGGAAGATGCCATTCTTACCTTCCTGTGAAAGCAAGGCATCCTGAGTACTCAATTTTTAAATCAGTTGTGAAATCCTGATACCATTAGGGTCACCAAGCAAGGACTACTTTACAGGTGTTGCTGGTTCTTCATCTGATGCCAAATACTGCACAGCTGATGGCTTTGTTCCTGAAGTGGCCACCTCTTTCTTTTTAAATATGTGAATGAAAAGTTGACTAGGAATCTGCTACAATAAAAACCCTGCTTTGAGAATAAATTGTGTCTAATATATGTCTGCTTCATGTGAGGGAGCTTTTTGGGCAGTAACATCAAGAGCAAGGTGCTCCAGTAACCAGTAGTGAAGTCATTAAGCCTTCAGTGAAAGTGGCATTACAGAAGAGGTACTCTGAGCATGAGAAAAAGCTAATTCTAGAACACTGTCAAAAATTTTAAATATATGAGCCTATTGTTAAATTCCTGTCATACTGTTTTAAAAAAAAGGATATTGTGTTTTCTGCTGTAATGGGTTTTTAAAATGTCTTTGCCAGTGATTCATCGTAAGATGAGAACTTGATTTCACACATCAGGGGAAAGAGCAGAATATGCTCTGGGGGTGTTAAATTGACTACAGTGTTTAACCTTATTGGAGTGCTAAACCTAAACTAAAAACCCTAGTATGGAAGAGCAAAATTATATCATAAGCACGCTTTATTAAGATGCTTGCTGTAGGATTCCTCTGTAACAAACAAATCTAGCTAAAATCTGGCTGGGACTGAGGTGTTGAATTTCAAAAATCTAGGTGCTGAAACTGGTTTGTGCCTTCACTAGAGGGCAGCACTTCATCACTTATTTGGAGACTTGTCTACTTCATGTTACTGAACAGTTTGTCCTGTGACAGCGCTGCTGTGGAGTGAGGTTTTGCTTGTGGTTATCGACACAATTTGCCTTTTAATCATGTCTGCATTTCACCAATAGGAAGGTTTGAGTAGTGTGACTTCATCCACAAAACTATTAATTTTTTTTAAATCAAAGACTTCTAAAAAGGTAGGGTTTTAAACATATTTAGTCTTTTACCAAATCTCACTGAAGTAGCTGTGAAGTATTTTAATGTGATTTAATCTGCGTGTCCTGAGAGTGTGCCGCTCTTTGCACAGTATGTGCTTCTTCACTTTACCATTAAAAAAAGCCAAAACCAACAAATCCAGTGACTCAAAGCTATATAACAAGTCATTGGCAGATCTAGAATTAGAACTTGAGAATTAATGGGTTCCCGGACTTGTTTAGTTAGCATAAACATGACCGTTTCTGATGTTCTACCTTGCCAATCCTGCTGACTTCTGGTTGTAAGAGGTCCAGATTGGATGGAACAGGAGGGTAAATGGAAAAGGTGTTACAAGACATACTGAGGTGCTGTATACTCTTGTATCACTGCAAGTGATTTTGAATAGTGGCAGGAAGGAAGGAGAGATTAAACATTTCTTTTTGCAAATTCTATGATATCAGTTGCAAATACTAAGCTCTATACTGAGTTATGGGGAGCACTGTAGTACAAGAATGTTTAAACTTTGTACTAAATATCTTAATTCTTGCTGTTGCTTTTTTGTCTTCTGGAAAACATAACTTGCTGTCCCATCCAATATAAAATAGGGAAGACTTTGGCCTTGAGAAATAAAGGAAACCTCAAGGTGCTTGTTGCATTTCTTAACGGGTTTTGAGCAATGATGCTTTCATATACTAAGCAGGTCTTAAAGGTTGGATGATGTGAAGTATTGCAAGAAGTTGAAACTGTTACTAGTGTGTCCAGGCATATTTATTTGCAATGTGATGAGTTATAATAAGTATACTTATCACTGTACTAATTCTGAAAAACTCAGCTGTCAGTTAGCCACGTGTTAAGAGTACTTAAGCTTTTGACCTATTTAAAACCTCTTTGTGTTTAATTCCTTTTTTCCTAGCATGGCTTTTTTTTTTGGCATTGCTAAGCTGAAGTTCTTTTAATGAATTATTTCTCTGCTTTTCCTCTCCTTCCGTTCTCCTTGGCAAAATAAATTTTTTTGATGTAGTCCATTAAATATTTATCACCGCAGCCTTTCCCCTTCAGGCTGTGATCTTGTCCGATTTTGCAAGCTAAAGAGAATTAGTCTGGTTAGTGCTTAGAAAAGGAAACCTCCAAGAAAAAAACAACTGACTAGATGTTAGAGTAACACTGGTTATTTAGAAGATTATTGGGTTTGCTACTAAGTCTGTCTTGAATCTGTTGTTTGACCCTGCTCCTGTTTGAGAGCTGTGTTTGTGGTGCATGTGGTTTAGCAAATTCCTAAAGGGCCGAATGTTTGTTTGTTTGTTTGTTTTTTTTCCTTGCCTCCTGTGTCTCATTCAATATCCAGGATTTCTGCTCTCAAAATTGTTTGGAAAGTTATAGTTCTGTAAGTCTCTTCCATGTGGAACCTTTTCAACTGTTACATGATTTTTCCAAATGCTTGGTGATCAGACAGAAAATTGGATTCTCCTCTTCGGATGTAGTGCTGAACCCATCTAGTGGATGTGGCAGTCATAGCACACATTGAAAAGAAGCTGGTTTCTCTCCGAAGTATTTGAAGATCTCTGATGATCCTCTAAATCCCTTTTTTTGCTAGAATTTGTAAGATATAGGGGGAAGATACAGAGCTCTTCTGGAGGATGTCTGAAATAAGTCTGTGCATGGTAAAATCCTCAGTTACTGCTCTCCAGTACCTCCAGGAGTCTAGCTGGTATCTAATACACCACACCATCGCTTACTCTTGCACTGAATTCTGCTGTATTTGTGCTGCATTTCCTTTTGGATAACTAGCAGCAGCAATGTGCTGGGCATTTAATGACACGTTACTGTCATTGTTTGGATTTCTTCTGTTGAAACCGTGGAACAATGATCTTTTTTTTTCTGGAACAAAACATCTCTTGGGTACTCGGATGTTTTTGTCCCCTGTTTGTGTCACAGTGAGATGGCAATACAGTCTAACCCATTTTGGGACACTTTCACTGAGGCAGTCTGCACCTGAGTACTTTCTTCCAATGATTAAAACTATGCAAGTTATACATCTTATTAAATTACTTTGAGACCCCTTAACCGGAATGAAATCTTATAAGCTGAGACACTTGGAAATGGCTGCAATATGATTTGGTTTTCATAATGGATATTGTAAAGCGTGCCTGAGATCTCAGTCTTCATAGTATTATATTTTGCACATAAGATTGCCTGTCACATGATATTTCCATTTTGTGTGTGCAATATTGAATGTTTCATTACGCTTAAACAGGTGGGAGGAAGAGTTGAAGCAGAGAGGAGTTTGGAAACGTGATGCAGGAGCCCTTACTTATCATTGCTACCCACTGCTATTCTTCTGCCTTGTCAGAAGATCAGGGGTCTGTGTTTATTATGGGTTTAGTGTATATTCTATTGTATTTTCAGTCAGTTTCTACTGAATTGAGACTGAGTTCAGAAATTAAGCCTAGCAAGATGTTTTTAACAGATTTATGTGGCTAGGAGCCGAGGGAAGTTGAACTTCCAATTCAGGATCTTTGAAGACGCATCCATTTTATGAAGACTGAGTAACTTCTGTCTGCAAATCCTGATGCGGTGTAGTGTTTAGCTAAGGCTCTGCATCACATGCTGAAATAAACATGCTTAAGCACAAGGGTTCTTTATTCCTCTTTAATCTTTGTTTTAAGCTTTGGATGCAGATTTCTAAGTTACTGGAAGAGAAAAGGTGTTTTGAGTACTTGGAATTCAAAGATAATTGTTCAAAAACTTGTGTAATCACTCAACCTCAGCATCCTGCTGTTCAGGAGATTGTTTCGGTTACTTGGTGAAAAACTATTAGCCCTGATCTACTGGGAGAATTGCATTAAGAATGAAATAACGAAGCCATGGATTTTTTTCTTCTGTAGCTTCTCTAATGAATGCATTGTAACAGCAACAGCTTGTTCTGAGCTTCACTGTACTCCATAGCTGCATTGTGCTTCCTTGGAGAATGTTGTCCTTCATTTGTACAGACGTGTTACACACGACTGCAATCACAGCCATGCGTATGTGCACACTAACAGACTTCAGTGGATCTGGGCCACCGTGCAAACTACCTTTTTCTGCCCACAGGGATTAGATTCTGGAGATAGCAGTTCAGCTTGCTGAAGAAGTTTTTGTGTAGGCTGGAAGATACAAACTAGGTTACAGAAGAAAAAAATTGTGCCTTGTTAATCAATAACACTTCGCACCGATTCCTTGTGTGAATTCTGCAGGATATTGAATTTGTACTGCTAAGAGTCATTATTAACAAAATACAAGTATCTGTTACACTGTGGGACAATTGTTACCACTCTGTCCTAACTACAGTAAGCTTCAGTTCAATAAAGGTAAGCTAGAGGGAAGATCACTATACTGTGGGATAAAGTGATTGTAGTTTGGAAATGAAAGGAAAAGTCTTTGATAATAGGAAGTTCAAGGTTACATTTAATTGAGGACACCCAAGAAGTGGTTGGGTAAATATAATAGGAAAATGACATGGGATTCATGAATAAGAGACAAATTTGTATAAGTTAATTTTGTATGTAACAGCCATTATTGCTTATAAAAATATTTATGTCTATATTAAGGCAAACCAGCCTTTCATCTGCATAGATTTATCTAGCAGAGTCAGGCCCCCAAGCTGCTTGTAATAACTACAGAGTAATTCATGGGCTGTCAGCTTTCAAGCCACTTTGTGCTGGAGTATTTCAGGTATGTATTATACCACATACTGGGATGAAGCTATAGAATAAAGCGATGCGTACCAATTAAGATTAATTACTATAAAAGATTGAGTATTATAGACAGATATTTGGCCAACATTGAGCAAATCTCCAATTAAAGTTTTCTTTCTTGAAAAAAGAACATTGTTTGACTGAACAATGCTGATTTTCTATCCCTAAATATGTCTTGACCTATTATAGCTGGATGTAATGACTTATTCTAGTGTAATTGTGGAAAAGAATAGAAGCAGTACTTGGGATCCCTCAAGTGTGCGGGTTTCAGTTACAGAAGAAGCCAAGACTGAATGCTGTTTCCAGCTGAGTGGAAGACTTTTTTTGTGACTCTTATTCCTGGTTTAAGTCATGTGTGACAGCAGCCTTGATAGCAATGCTTTACTCAAGATACTGAGGAATTCAGTACTACATGGATTATAATGAGGTCAATCAAAAGTTTTACATTTTGCATAGCTAAGCTTCCCAAACAGACCTATGTAACTTAGGGCTACGTCTGAGCTGTTGGAGATTGGAAAGCCATTTTGAAATTCAGGACTATAAACAGTACCCTTTCCCATGGTAGGATGGAGATTATGTATTTTACTGTAGCTTTTGAAGGAATGCTGCAGGTGCACACTTACCCCTAGGAGTGTTGTGAAGCTGAATCTGTGCTTCTAACATTTCTCGAGGTGTTTGAATAAAAGGCGTGATAGGCACAGACTAGCAAAGGTGCAGATTACTGTGGTCAGAAAAGAAACCAGTATTTTGCTTAAAACTCATCCTACTGTGCTTAACATAATAGCAATTTGTACTTAGTGCAGGTACAATGTCCACTTGATAGTCTTAAAGTGAAGGCACTGTGTAACTCAAATCAGTGTCCTGAAACCCAGCAGGACTAAGTTATGGAAAAATGTTAATGTATTCTTTCATTGTAATAATCTGTACCTGCAGCCCCTTCAGTTTGAAGGTCCAGAAGGGCTTTATTAAGGCAAGGAATCATGCATAGTAAGTAATATTAGGCTCATCTCAGGGGTGGGGGTAAGAGGTACAGAGCGGAAATAAATTACATGCCGAGTCAAAACTGGGACTTTCAGCTTAGTTTCTTGATTTCCTGTCTTTTTTTTTTTAAACACTAAATTAGCTTGTCTCTTTGAAAACTGTGCGTTGTCCTGTTCTTGCATGCACGCCTGCTGTTTCCTTTTTTACTGGCTTGCAGTTCTGGAATGATACTTGAGGTGTTTCATTCATTCTCCAATCTGTTCTCCTTCCCCAGATACTTAAAAGTGACTCTGCTGATGAATACAGCATTTAGATTTTTGTGAAGAACACTAGTTCTGTGGGAACCGACATTGTTATCAGTATTTCTAACTAACCTGTCAGCCTTGGCAGGTTTCTGCAGAAAGATGCTCATCTTACAAAAGTTCAGATTGTTGCAGAAAATTCCATCTTGCACAAAAATTTGTAGGTTCTTGTGGCTCTTATGGATACAGATGAAGGTGTAATCCAGTAATGTGGAAAGGAGGGGGGCCTTGTGGAAAAAATAGGTGCAATAAAGTTGGCTATGGTCAGGGCCATGTAAAAATAATTACCTTTATTATAAACTTACATAAAGATCCTGCTGTCTGCATGGCTAATAATGCCAGAGCGGCTCTTCCACTGTGAATGTTGTCTAAGGTCCTAAACATTTTGTGTCACCATCTGTCTTTACTCTGTATGAAAGACATTAAATAAATCCTTTAAGAGAGAGGGAATAAACCCCACCCGCAAATCCCTGAGAAGTAAATTTTTACACAAAGCCTGAAGGAGACTACCTTTTATATTAGCTGTCTGGTTTCTTGTCCATAAAGTGAATTCCAGTGATGTTAAGGGTAGGTGTGATATTTAGGAGCTGTGACATACTTAACAGTAGAAAGATTACCCAGCAGTTAGCAAAAAGTTTAGAAGAAATCATCTATGGCAGTTTTAATCTGTGATGATTTCTACAGGCTACATCAATGCATTGCACAAGACTCGAATGACAAATTGAGAAAAGTGTTCAGCAACATGCAGTCAGCATTGTATCTATTGCTGAAATAGTTACTTAATGCTATTTTGCTTATCTGGACTCAGGGTGTCTTAGTAAACAAATGTCTCATTACAATACATGCAGAATCGTGCAGTTCATTTGGTACCGTCCTAGCTCTATCCAGAAAGAAGCTGAGATACACCTCTGGAAACTGCATTTTTGGGGCACACCTTTAAAACTAACAGCCATAGTAACTCACTTATTTGTTTGAATATATCCTCCAGCAAATCATGTCTTCACCTCAGAGCAATTAAAACAGTGGAACAGAACTTCACTTGAATGCATTTAATGCTTTACTCCTGCTTTTGCCATATGCTGATTTCTCCCAGAGGGAGAAAAACTGAGTACCATGTAAGATTTTCCAAATACAATAATAAATGAGTGGGTGTTTGAGCTCTGAAAGGATGTGAATCTCTGAAGCTGGCTTAGCTGATTTGGTATTTTAGTTGCATAGAGTAAATCCAACATTTTCAGGCAAGTTTTCAGCTCAGAAACCTGTGTGTGCTTATGCACAACATTGCCAAGAACAAATGAAGGTGAAGCACGCACGATAAATTAATGAACAGGTCAGGCCTCTGGTATCCCACTTTCCCAGTTCTGGAAGATGTTACTAACTTTTAACTATAGTAATTAACGTGTTTTTGCTGAAGGGCTCTGCGAGAAGGGGAACCCCAGCCCCTCCTGCCGCCTGTGCCCAACGTGGGGCACGGCTGCCTGGCAGGCGGTCGCTGGCAGCCTGGCCAAGCGCTCCTCGCACGGCTCAGCAAGTACAAGCAGCCTTTGCTTTTGCCGTGAAAGAGCTTCTGTTATCCTGGTTGGATGCGAGGGGATGTTACTTGGATGCTTTTCTATGCAAGGAGGCTCCAGAAGGACTGTTAAAGGACTGGTGAGACGAGGAGAAGATTACTGCTCAGCTGTCGATGCGTTGTACCTCAAGGCAGAAGTTCAATGGGGGGAAGATGCTCAAGGGGAGGGGAAACCTCGTTTTTCTTCTACAGCTTACAGGTTGCAAGATTTCCAGGTGCTAGGTGTCTCTGGCAATCAGTATTTTAGCAGTCTGGCTAATGAGTGATAGAAAGCTGGTATTACAGGTCTGGTGTGATTCTGGGTGTAAGTCCAGCTTACCACTTCGGTAAGAGCTGTGAGGTCTATGGCTGCTCTAGTCTGGTGCTTTAGGGAGTCCCAAAATTCCCAAGTTGTTCTTTTTCTTCTGAGCTTTTCTGCCTTTTCCCCAATCTATCCTCTGGGAACCTCTTCCTTGCTTTCAGGCAGACTCGGAGAAGACCCTAGAAAAAAGATTGTAGTAAGTCTCTAGCTTAGCCAGCATTCTTAATCTAAAGATATGAGGCACGTAATTGCTGTAACACTCATAACAGTTTTAAGTCAGTGCAAAGTTAGCCAGTATTTTTAATCGGGCTACTTCACAGTTAGATTATGTTCCTGATGAGTATGTCATTGCTTCATTAGTTTTCTCCCCTGCATTTTGATAGCAAATGATCCTTTGCTCTCAAGGACATTGCCAGCATGCACGTTTCTGTGAAGCACATGGCGATACCAATTACAGATACATTTTACTATGTAAGTGCCCATGCACTTCCAGAGACCAGTGCAGTAAGAAGCGTTAGGGAAGAAAACTTGCAAAAATTGAGTTTAGTAAATTTTTATGGTGATGATTTTATATACATATATATATTGTGGTGATAAAAGTGGAGAGATTGATATACTCCAGCTACTAACATATACTTCATTAACTTTATTAGGCAAAATTACTTAAGACTTCATAAATATCAAATGCTAGTCCCTGCACAGAGTGGTATCATAGCATTTATAAGCATCATTAATTGCTGGAGCATATACTTGCACGCGGGTGTTGTAGCAGAAGCGAGGTCACTCTAAAGAACTCGGATATATATATTTATTTTCTGTCAAACAATTTCATGAATGCATGGGAGTTTTAAAAGTATTTCAAGGAGATCTGCATTTCATTAATCATCTGTACTTATGCCTTATTCTGAAGTTTTTACCCAGCAAAATATCAGCAGGGTATGTCAGGTGTTTCTGGCTGGATGAAGGTTTATGGGGTCATGGGTTTAGACTGCAGAAACCCTTGAATTTTGAGATGCTGAACACCTGCGCTCTGGCTGAAATCAGCAGGAGAAACTTGCATCGTGTGTTGTTACAGAGGGCCTGAGGTGCATTCCTTCTCTTCCTGTGCTCACTGAGTGGAGTAGTCATGAGGTTAAACACTTCAGGACCTACGTAATAGCAATTATTTACCTCCAGGCCTTGCGAATGAAGTCTAGATTCAGCAAGCCCTTTAAAAACGAAAAGGAAAAAACCTTCAAAATCGTGAGGCTGGGTCTTGTTCCTACAGAATTCAGAAGGAGCAGGTACATATTGCTTCATTTTAGGCTATTTTTTAATTACAGCACCAGATTTTTCACCACACTATTTCTTACTTGTACTAAGAACTGTGACCACCCAAGGTATTACAGAAATGGCTACACAAATGGATTTGTGCCAAGAGCAAGCACAGGTTGAACTTGTTAACACTGGCACCTTAATGAGGTTAAATGGAGAAGCCTGTGGTAACTGGGGTGTGATAGGGTGGCTGTGCTGCAGGAAACTCGATCTGAGCAGGATCAGATCACAGCTAGAAGCTCCTGCACGGGCAAACACACCTCAGGGGAAAATATGGTTGAATTTGGGAAGGCGGGTAAGAGTTTCTCTGCAATATAATTCTCTTCTGAATCCTTGTCCTAGAGGTCAAAACTTTGCCTGTTGGTCTAGTTGTGAGATGCTGATAAATGGGTTTGGTGCAGCTCAGAGCTGAAGTTCCAGATAACACCTCTGATCAGTTGTTTCTTTTGCAATTTGAGTTTCACTATTTTGATAATAACTGAGTTCTGGAGAAGGGCATCCCCAATGGAATTTAAAGGGCTTTCTTGAAAGCCCCAGGGCTAGATCAGTTAATCTAAACATGGTGAGCTATCCGGAGTGCGATATTATTATTATTATTGTCACAGAAGCTCTTTACTCAGGAATGGACTGAGGTAGGATCCCTTTCCTGAGAGATCTGCTTGCATTTACAGATTTATATCAGGAAAGCTGTGGGGTTGCAGGCCAAAAGGAATGACTGCCAGGACAGGAGACTGCTTACCTGCTTCATGGTATTTTCTCTAATTCCCAGCTCCTCGCTGGTGGTTTTGGTTCACCAGGACAGTGTGGATTGCCAGTTTACAGAGGAGGGAGCAGCTGCTGTGCTCCTTTATCCCACCCCCCCGCCCTGCGTCCATTAGCTTTCCACAGTATTGTTTGATGAAACGTCTGTTCATCGTTAATCTGTGCTCATGGAAGTAAAAAAGAACAAACAAAAGAACATTAATGTATTGCTGTGGCTAGGAAATTCATGGGTCCTCAACATTTAATGTTAAGAGCCCCTGAAATGAGTATCCTAATTAGTCCTGCTTCGAGTCCATCTCTGCCGGGGATTTTTATCATGTTAAATGTGTTAAATCTGGTGACTCTGCATGCAGCCAGTTATCTTGAAGGACCTGTATCCTGGTATTAGCCCTGTTCTATCTGCAATGTGCTGAGTGATGTGACTTAAAATCCGTAAGGATCCTCTGGTGGGATGAGGAGGAAGGCAGCAGTGCTGCAGCAGCTCGTATCAGAGCAGAGGCGCATCCCTCGTGCTCCCTTCCCACAGGTTATTGTGTTTTGCTTTCTGTGTATAAAGCTGTTCAATTGCTCTGGCTGTTTGTAAAATTACCGCAAGGTCTAACTGTGTATTAATTCTTAACTGTGTTAGGTATAGTTCCATGAATTACACTGACAAAGTTGCCTAATGTTGCTTAGCACCTCCCTTTGCCAGTTGAAGGATGGAGTGGGCTGTTTGGGTTCTGTCCCTTACAAAGGTGATGATGAGCTGCTGGACAGATTTGTCACTAATACCTGGGTGTGCTTCTAGGTATCCTGTTTGGCAGTATTTTTGCTGATATGGTCCCTCTAAAGCTAAAAGAGCAGTGGATGATTTGTAAGCATGAAAAAAGACCTCTTATTTTGTTGGAAAAAAATTTGTACTAGCTGTGCAAAGAAGCTTCATGTTTTTATGTGTAGATGTCTTGGAAAATTTCGGGGGGGGGGAAAGACATTAGGCTTTTATAAAAAGAGCCTTCTGGTACCCTTACTCAGAAGAACCGTATGCAGAGTAGTCAGCATGGATAAGTGTTCTTTCAGCTGAACTCTGCTACCCAAGGGAACAGGATGTTCTTGAAAGTTCAAATCAAAATTTAAATCTTACTATTAGACAAGAAGAACATGTAAAAACACACAGCTCTGATATGGGTTGTTTATTTACTTTATTTTTTCCTCCCCGTATCTCTGCTCAGGTAGAAGGACCCGCATTCTGGTTAATCTTTCTCCAACTGAATGAAAATGTGATTAAAAAGGGGGGCGGGGGGGGAGTAGTTATTAGGCCATGTGGCAGAATTTCGGCCATGAGGGAGCTTTTTTGATCAGTGTGAGAGCATGCAGGAGTGAAAGAGCTGGCGAGGCTGTATGGGGCTCTCCTTTGACATCCCATCCCCACCGTCATGTCTGGTTATGATTGTATACGCTGTTCTGGCGTACAGCTCCCTGTAGGGTTGGGCTGTTGGGCTTTTCTGGTCTAGCAGCTCTACCAAGGGGTGCTGGCTCTGCCATTCCTGCTTCTGATAACTGCTGGAGAAAACTCATTTCCAGGCTAAATCCTTTTCATTGTGATAAATTCTATTTTTTTTTCCTCTACATCTTTGCTTTCCAACTTCACTTCTTCCTTTTTAATATAACTAGCCCAAGTGGGATAAAGGCAAAGAGTAAGCGGCTGCACCCTAGGTAAAATTTATAGCTTTTGAAAAGCTCCTGCAGCTCAGGGTGTTAATTGTAACCTGGGACTGGAGCTTGAAGAAGTAAATCTTTAATAACCTCATGCGCTGCTGCTGGAAAGGGGAAAAAGACTGAACAGTCTCTTCCCCTAAACATAATGCTGTAATGTCTTTTTGCAGCAGTTTTAGTGATGCCACAAAACTTGGAATTTTTTTTTAAATCCTAAAAGTAGTCCCAGGCATGCTTATATGTACTAGGGCTGTCTCCAGATTTTTCCAGTGTTCAAGCAGAATTTAATTTTGTAATGGTGACATAGGTGAGGGAGAGCAGGAGTGATGTACCTGTTGAGGAATGGGTGGGAGACCTCAGCATGACTGCCCAGTGAAGCTGGGAGAAGGAGGGTGTTCAAGGGACTGGTTGCATGGCTGGATTTCTTCATTTTCTCTTTTGTTCTGCCTTCTGTTTCACCTGGGGCTTATCTTGTTTGTATGCACATATGCATAAATCCATTTTCAGCTTCTCCCAAGTAAGGCTTGAATTAATTTCCCTTGTATATTTTTACCACGTATTAAGATGGCATCTGCAAGTCCAGCCATGGACCAAAGTCCCTTTGTTGTAGGCACGCACGAAGCAAAAGGATGTTGTCTGCTCCAAAAAGGTTTGCAAGGTTATGTTTTTGCAAAAGTAAATCCAGTTTCTCCAACTTTGTTTTTTGTTCTGAGGTGGTAAGTTAATCTATTCTGCTGTTTAGCTGTGAGTAAGACTCTAAAGTCATTTGAAGAGTATGGAGGAGGGTTAAAAAAAGGTAACAATCTCCTAAAAATTGAAAATGAGCAGGTTTCATGACCCAGCAGATTAATTCAGAGAGAATCAAGTGATACATGGCAGAGGTAAGACATCTGATGAACAGCTCCAGTACAGGAGGGCAAATGATGTCAGCTTCATTTGAAAGTAATTGTTTTTGTACATGGCTAGCATATAAACTACAATAACCTGGCATTACAATAACCTGGCATTACAACATGCTCCTCAGTACAAATGGGCAGTGAAAGCAGATGTTTCATTTTAATATTCAACTAGCAGCACTTCGATGGCACCTAATTAATTTATATGTAGATATATCTATTCGAGAGAGAAAACCACTGTAAAGCTGGAACGTTTCTACAAGTACTGGTCTGCAACTTTTCCTGGCTTGCAAAGTGGGAGTTTATTGCTGGACTAGACATGCCGAGGAAGGGCAGGTAGTCCAAAACTGGCTCAGGAGGTAAGGTAAGGTATGGACTCCCAAGTTCTCTAAGACAGTTTCTAGTTGGTAGACAGAAAATAATCACCACTGATGGCTGCTCATTCCAGTCTGCAAAATAAGCCTTTGGTCTCATTTTTTTCTTTAGTAGACAGGTATACTCATCATCCAAAAAGTGCTCACCAGATTTAGCACTAATTAGCTGCTTTGCTGGCAGTCTTTGCCCAGAGATGTAAATGCGAGAGGAACACAGATGTTAAAATATCCATCTATCCTTGGAGTTTGCTCCTTTTCTGTCTGTCTTGTACTTTGTCACTTATGTCTGTGCACTGTGAAGGCTAAAGAATGTGACCCTTTGCAAAAATCACTGTGCTGAAAGGCAAACATCCAGTATTTTTATGAAGCCTTGAGAACAGCTAGTGCTATCAGGTCAATCGCTTGCAGGTGAGGCATTTTTGATGGGGTAAAGCCACAGGTGTGGATGATTTCTGCAAGCTCTGTTGAAGAGACTGTTATGCAGAACAACTGTGTGAAAAGGGGCAAAGTCAATGTATCCCTCCCCAAGCTTGTTTGTAATCCAGCTGCCATGTACGAACACTTTCTACCGAAGGAACCTGCTGTTAGCAAATACCTGGGAGCATTGGAATCCATCTTTGGGATTCAATGACAGACCCATACACAGGTAAATCTCTAGTTCTCCTTGACCCTCATAAATCTTCATAGGAGATGTGCCCCAGCTCCCTGATCATCTTCATGGCCCTCCTCTGGACTCACTCCAACAGGTCTGTGTCCTTATGTTGGGCCCCCCAGAGCTGAACGCAGTACTCCAGGTGGGGTCTCATGGGAGCAGAGTAGAGGGGGAGAATCCTTCCCTCGACCTGCTAGTCACGCTGCTTTTGATGCAGCCCAGAGTACGGTCGGCTTTCTGGGCTGCGGATGCCAAGCCTGCGATTCAGAACAGGATTTAGGTGCTGGTGTGTTGGTAATTTGACTTCGTCGTGTATGTATGATGTTCTGTTGGCTTAGTAAATTTTTTGAAAGCAAGCTATTTTTGTGAATATTAAAACTCTGCTGACTATTTGAGTGGCTGAATGAAAATCTTAAGAGTTCAGACCTCTCTGTCTCTTTCTGCGTTTTCTCTGGCTGCTAAATGATTTTTATTGTATTTCATTTCATGCGATAACCTTGTCGCAGACTGAAATGAATTTATCCCTCTCTTTCCTCAGACAGAAGCTGATGAGGTCTCACTTCTCCAAATAGGCTTCATTTACAGTTGCAGAAACCTCTGAACATTGAGGCTGCTTTCCTTCCCCCATTTGCAGTTCCAGAGAATAAATAGTATGCAGTGGTATGGGGAACACAACCCAGAGCTTTTCAGATAAAAGTCCCTACTTTCAGAGATGGGGAGAAGTCCTTTGTCTGTCAGTGGAACAAGTGCAGTGAAAAGAAATGGCTTTTCATTTTCTTTGATCCAATAATCTACCAGAGGTACAGTCGCAGGCAGTACCCTTGCATCGCTTGTATTGCAGTTCAGCATTGCACCAGCTACTTCTAACCTGCATGGAGCTGGAGCTAATAATACAGAATGGGGAAAAAAGCACATTTCCTGTTACCGTAGGGCATATATCCTACTTTATATAGCTCTTTTAGAAATATTTAAAGTGAAGAACTCGAAGAGTTTTAATCAGGTATTTCTTGGCATAATACGGACTTAATCTTTTCTTTAGTGGGTTCTGTGGCTGTGATTGTGTATCCATGTGTTTCTCTGCTGCTATTTGGAAAGAGTCATATTTTTACAGGAACATAACCCATTTTCCCTTTATTGTAATTGTTTTGGAATAAGAAGTAATCATCCAGGACTGAACAACTTGCTCTACCAAACGTTCTGTTCTCAATTCTAGTAAATTGCTTTGAGAATTGAACAAAGCTCTGCTCAATCATGCAAGATATCCATTCCGAAGAACACCAGGAAAGTAAACCTACTTTAGCCCATTGCAATCATCTTTCTTACTTCTTAAAGATAAAACTCTAAGAGCATGATTCCAAACGCACGGAACTTACGAATCTTCATTCATTGAATAAAGAAATTAGTTTGATCAAATAACTTCATGTTCCTCACCTAAATCCCCAGACCTGGCAAGTGTTTAACTTCTAATTTATTACTAATAGAGCAATACTATTTTGATAGAACCTTCCATCTGTGGATATCGGTGTTTTGCGGTTATGAATGAAGTTATCAAGCTCTTTGGAAGGGACTTGCACATGGCTGGCAAGTGGCAGCACGGCATGCCCTTACCTCCTTAAGGAGCTCTTTGTGCTCCTGGGTTCCAGCTTGCCTTTCTTAAATGCAGCCAGTCTTTGTCCATGCTGGAGTAAAAAAGGGCTGCCCGTGGTGTTGCTGCTCTTGTGTTCGATTGATCCTTTATGTTTGTTTGAGCTTGTGCTTTTTTTTTTTTTTTTTTTTTAGGATGCCCAGAACTTTGAAGTTTTGCTAGTATTTCAGTGTGTAATATTAAGCCAACGCTGAGCATTCGGTGATCAACTGTTGTGCTATCTGGTGGATAAGTGATTCACCACTTCAAACCTGGGTGTTGGATATTACTGGAGGTTTTTTGTTTGTATCTTGATTGGTATTTATTGCTGAGATACAAGCTCTAGGAAGTCTCTATCTCTCAAATTTAACACAGAGAAACCACAGGTTGAACTAAGAATTTTGATAGACTGGTATCCTTAGTGGGTCAGGTATACACTTGGTGAGGAAAAAATAGTAACACATCAGTGTATTAAAAAAAAGAATTCTTCTGCTGGAGTATGGTAGTTAAATTCAGCAAAGCTCAGTGTGGCACCTGTTGGGGAAAAAGCTTAAGGACTCCAAAGGAACAAAATACAAAAGTGGTCTCACTTTGGCAACCCACATAACTGTACCAGAAGATTAATTTTTTTTTTTTTTTTACTAATTGTATTGCATTCCATCTCCCACATGTGTATTTGCACCTCATTGCATATCTGATTGCTCCTTTTGGACACATAATGAAGCTGAAATTTAGAGAAATTGGGTGCTTTACCCTGTCCCAGTTAACCTGATAGCATTAACTAGCATTAAAAAAAAAAAAATCTGTCATGAGGGAGTTTTGGGTTGAACTTTGATGCTTTGCAGTGGTGGGCAGGACATAGGGACCATATGTAAACAGGAAACGTTTGTATCCCCATCTGTGTGAAGAGCTTTATGATGAATGTTCAATGAATATCGATGAATAATGGGGTGAACATCTGTACGCTCAGGGTTCAGCTTCCTAAATCCAGTGTCCAAAGTCTTCTTGGCCTTGTCTGAGTTCAGAAGAGTGATGGGGCATCTGGCCATGGAAATATTGTCAGTCTTCTAACTCCGCAGCTTGCCTGTGATGCAGACTTGCGTAAGGATAGGAAATAGTAACCACAGGCTGGTGCCTGGGGCTCCTCACCTCGCAGTAGCTGCCGCGTGGAGCGCGGTCGGGATGGTGTGTATCGCAGTAGTACAGGGCAGGAGTAACTCGCCTGTGCGTTTTATTGGCAGTATGTCTGCAGATACTATCTGTATCCCCTGTGCTCCAGGCTGAACCTCACAGCAAAATGCTGTCTAGATAGCATCTTGTTTGCTGGGTTTTTTTGCTATTAGTGCTAAGTAGATATTTGTATGGATGGGAGAAGATCCCCTGTGATCTTTCCTCTTTCTCATGTGCTAGCATGTTACCTGTAAGATTGGGATCTCAATCTTTCAACTTTCTCCCGTCCCCACCCCCCCATCATTTGTTGGTTTTATTTGTTGTTTTGTGTCATAGCTGGTTAAATCTGAAATTAAGCATATGGGCTTCAGTGCCGTATCATATTCTTGTACTGATGCACAGTGTAGCCACTGGCACATACGTGCTCCCATCTTCACAGGGAAAGAAAAAAGGTAATCAAAGTTTTTATGGGAATAAGAAAAGTGACATTGGAGGTAGTAATTGTTCACAGAAATGCTGCCTTTTTCAGAAGAATTGTGTGAAGGTTTCTTAGACTTTGTCATTTCCATTTGTATGGAAGGATAGGTAGTGGCTGCTTGAAAGAAACCATCCACCTCGAGTAAATAATATTTTATAGGCTTCTGTAGACTTTCTTTGCTTTTTATTTTAAAGATTATAAAATAGTAAATAAGACAGGAACAAAAAGTTAGAGCTTTGAAATCACTGGGGTGTAACAAGCTAATAATGATAGAGCCTTTGAAAAGGGCAGCACACCTGGGAAACCATTGGCATTTTCAGGACCAGTGTAAATACAGGTTAGTAAAACAACTAAATAATGTCATTAATTTTATCACTACAAGTGTCTTCAAACACTGGGCAGAGTGCTGCTATGTCTTCAGTCTACTTTGTCTCCATGAGGCTTCTGTTTTGAAATAGCAGCATCTTTCGTTAGTAGAAGCTGTTTGTTTGTGGTTTGTTCTTTCAGTCTTTACTGAAGCAAAACTCCCACTGAAAATCCTTACACCAGCCTCTTGATTTTTATCTATGTCATTCAAAACTAAGTCTGGTTTTTATAATGTTCTATATAAGCCCTTCAAAGATGGGTAAAAATACATTTAGTAAAATCTAATTAAGGGTTTGTGCTTCTAAATAAGTCTTGCAAATAAAAGCTAGTTAATGCCTGAAACACCATATCAAATGGTGACTTAAAGTTCTAGAAAGGTGTTTTCACACCCTAGAAATAGGGCTAAAATAGGGCTAATTATTCTCTTTATACACAGTTTATACATATAGTCCACTCTAATATTGCAAACAACTAAAAAAAAAAAAAAAAATCAGTAGTGCTTAGAAAAGGGGAGGTGGATTTTATTAATTCAGCAAAAGCAATATCCACCCAGAAGAGAATCCCAGAGTCGGTCTACGTATTCTCATGATGCTTCCCAGTGCTTTATCGGGCTTATGCATACATGGTATCAAACACATCTGCACAGGTAATTCCCTCTTCTTGTATTGACCCCTGGGTATCCACATACAGGCGGCTGCTGCTGCCAGAGCAAATCCTGTAACCTGGTTTTGGGGCTATGTGGGTCCAGAAGAGAGCGTGCTCTAGAGCAGACGGGTTGTCCTGGCAGGTTGCAAATGGCTTGTAGCCTGTTGGACAGTGTGGAGGCTTTGGATTGTGCGTGCTCTATGAGCTCCATGTTCTCTAAAGGACATGCTTTTTCAAAGCTTTTAATTTTGCGTTACGGAGACTCACCTTGCTGAATGTCCAATAGCTGATAGAGCTAGGTGCTGCAGTCAGTCTGATTTTGTGAGCTAGGATTCAGACCTTATTTGGCAGTCTGGAAATCAATGTGGCTGAACAAGTAAAACCTGAAGATTTTCCATAATCTGTACGTACTAATGATGTTAACATGTATAAATTGGAAGCTGTAAATGAAGTGTATCAATTTCCTTTTGGATGATGGACAAATAGATCATAAAAATAAACAGGTGAACAATATTCTAATGCTTTCAATTTATACTTGTTTCTTGCAATTAAATTTAATTGCTCTAAATATCATCTGTCTAGAGAATTGATTGATCAATCATTACGTATTTGTTACTGTTGCAGACTTCTGCTTCATATACCTATACCCATTTTATGCTCACTTGTGTACAATACCTTACTGCCTTGGAAGAGTCTTTCAGTATTGCATCTTTATGGGATGGTAACTCGCTAATGAAAGAAGTTCTCTAATCTTTGCTGTTGAGCAGTTCCCCTCCTTTTCAGGTGGAGAGAGAGAGTAGAATAGTGCCATTCCACACTAGCATCCATAGGTACTTCCAGAAAGGGATACCATGAATGTAATTTATTTGACTGCACCAATAGTACTGCCTTCAGTACTATTATGGTGGGTGGTAAGAGAGTGGAGAGTGAAGAGCAGGTGTTTAAACTATTAAAAAGAATAAATCATTAGGCTATAGAGTCAGTAAGACTACAGTGCATAATCTGTCTAGGTTCTGGCTAAGGTGAGGGAAAAGCGATTACCCAGCAATATCTATGTATTAACATCAGGAATTTGGGCAAGGAAATCAAACTGGAGTGGCTAATGTACATAAAGGATTGCAGGGAACCTCTGGCATCATGAGATCCAGATACACTAGTGCTGTCCTGGGCACCCTGTTGTAAAATCCTCTCGGAAGAGTAAGTAAAGAAAAGGAAACATGATATCCAAACAGAAGGACAATGATGGTGCAAAGAAAGAAGTATTTATCCATGCCACTGTTTATAGACAAATTTATGATGAAAAAAAGAAAGACATTTGTAATAGTTGATGCAATGAAGTTCTGAAACAACCTTCCTGTTGGACTTGTGGAAGGAAGAAATCTTTATTGGTTTTAAGATAGAGCTTAGTGGTTTTATAAAAGGGATAATTATGCTATGGTTTCCTGTCACAGGAGGGGTTACGATAGGAATACAAAGGCTGATCTGGAGCAGTGGAGGAAAAAAAAAAAAAGGTAAAAGAAAATAAATTTGAAGTGTCATTTCTTAACTTGATTTTTATGCAGTGCTATATTTTCTCATTTAAAGTCACTTCGAAGTTTGAATTGCTCATAGTTATGCACATAATTGACTAAGGCTTTCCAGTGTCTAAAGAGGCACCTATTCAGCACAGTTTCTGGATTATTGTCTCTTCAGACAAAAATCTGCAGGAAAAAAAATTGCACTTTATGATGAAATATTCTGAAGCTCGTGACAGAGCAGGACTACATTATAATTCTGTAACACTTTGCATTCAGCATTTTTGAGCTTGCCAAATTGAAGCAGAGAGAAGTTAGGGAGGCTTGTTTAAAGTAATTCCATCGCAGGCAGAAGTAGAACTAGGAACTGTAAATCCCTATTTCTTGTGTTTATGTGGAGTAATCTCCCTTGAAAATGCCACACATAGCCTACAAAAGCAACTGGAGGTTCAATCCCAGTTTAGCCTCCAGACAGTGCTCCTGGATTCTTGCTAATGTTGAAGTGAGTAGTCCGAGTCCGTATGTATGGTGCATCCATTCCTAATAGGAAAAACTATGTGTTTCTTTTCAGCTTGATGTATTTCTCAAATTAAGGCCTTTGTGTGACTGCAGATGTGTGTGGCTCCTGTGCTGGTGATGCTACTTGACTGTGATGCAGAGGACATGGACCCACTTGGGAGAAAAAGAACAAAATGTCCCATTACCGTGGTGTCGTGTTCATGGTGTCCTGCTGCTATGCGTGTGCCTGGGTGGGCTGAAGGAGTTTGCTGAAGATGAACATATATGGGGCCAAGATGTTTAATTTTGAAGTGACAGACCTTCCCTTGATATTTTTTTAAGAAATATGATGTAAGGAACCGTAGGTACCGTCAGCTGTTAAGAAATGGCTGGTCATTAAATCAAAAAATGTAATTTTGGTAGATTTTATGAGGTTAGTAAGTACATATAAACTAGTCATTAGTGTGTGGATAGCACTGAGGGAAGCTACTTTTTCCTAGTGAGGCACATCTTAATCCTGCAAAGAGCCAATCTGACCCTACAAGTCTCCTTGTTGATGGTCATTAAACAGGTGGCAGCACTACCTCCTTCAGGTCTGAGCTATCTTGGGATATAATAACTGACAAGACCCTGGCACACTTTGATATTATTTTTTTCCCCATATAGTATTTTCTGCATTCATTTCTAGTAAGGTGATTTTGAGGCATCATCCTTGATTGACATCTCCCATCAGAAACATGGAGTCTTCTCTAATGCAGCTTCCCCTTATGTTTTGTGGGAACGGACTTGTGATGCACTTCATTTTTTTTATTTTTTTTTCTTCAGTAATGCATAGCTGTTCAGTGAAGCACTGCTGCTCTTTGAACATAGGTTACTACTTCTCTGTATGAATTGTCCCCAGATAGTTGCATTTATTCCTTCCAATTATCAATTTCATTTTTCATTCCTAATTTACGTAATTTTATTGAACTATGAATATTTTCCATTAAGTAATGGATGCATCAGAAGTTATCCATTATGTCTCTATTTTTAATGTAACATTATTTGAAGACAGTCATGCTCAATTAATTGTGGGTTGATACTCCTGAAATTTGATTATGACATTCTTAATTCAAAGGATTTCTGGGATGTATTTACAGGGTTTTTAAATTGTAAGATTTTTCTACCATATGTACGTGTTTGTCTTTAAAAATGCTATGCCTTTAAAGAAAATAAAGAGATATGAATTTTACACACCTTGGTGCCACATGATGGCACTCGTCTGTTCCTCTTAATCTGAATGAACTTTAGAAAAACATTTGCTTTCCACTGAAAATATTCAGTTTGGAATCAGGATGTTACATGATGTAAAACCAGGAAGAAAAACCCCACCACTTCCCCTTCCCCATTGTGTGGTTTGTGGTTTTGGTTATTGTGGCATTTTGGTTTTTTTCCCCAGACAAAAGGAAGCTATTATACATTTTAGAGAAGTTTTGGGAAGAGTCCTTTTTTTCAGAAGAAATAATGATCCTTTTATGGCTGCTCAGAGTATCTGAGATAATATTGTGCTACCAGAAGTAATTTTGTAATGAGAAATCTGTCCAGACTCCTTTGCATGTTGATAACAATTTAACAGCAAATGATGTTTGAGGCAGTGTCAGATATGATGTAAGCAACGTGGTGCCCCTAAAAACGAATCTTTCAGACAGTGTAAACAAGAGGGTCAGACTGGAAATTGAGCCTGATAATAGAGGCAGTTAATGCTTTTCCTTCGATTTCTTTTTCGCTTTTATTTCTCATTTCTGCTGGCAGTTATGTTTGCACTGTTTGCTCTTTCTCATTTTGTCTGCTGTATCATACTATCTGCTTTCACAGTTTTGTGTTCTGGATTTTTAACCCTTGTAGAAAGTACATGTGATGTTTTACTTTCACCATGTTAGTCATCGATGGATTAGCCATATCTCTAAGAACACATAAGCTTTAGCTGTGTTAATTTGTATTTTAAGAATGGCATTTACTCTTTATAAAGAAGCTTGTATCTGAGGGGAAAACTGTTTTAATTACTGCTGGGCTATGTAAGTGAAACCAGTAGTGGTCCAGTCCTTTGAAATTTAATACAGCCGTGACAAGGTAGTTCTAATTTAAACTAGCTAGCCAAATTCAGCATAGACCTTGATCCTACACCAATACTGAATTTGAACTAATATGAAGTTATGGCAGTCAGAAAGCTGACCAAAGAGAATGTTAGGTGGTATTGTGGATGCTGCGATCAGAAAAAAAAAAAAAAAAGGTCATTTAAGTAATTTCAAGAAGATTCTTTGTCACTTTTCGTGATTTACAATAACTTGGCTTTCAAGCATTGCAGTTTTTCTGTTACGTTGATGTGTCAAAGACCTGCAGAAACAAATTGGTCATACACACAGGAAGTCAATTAAAATAAATATATTGTTTGATGAGATGCATTACTAGTAGCAACAGTAAACATCACTGACAGAATACTTGGAGTTCATTAGGAAAGATGTTTAGTTTCTGTCTTCCCCTTCAAACCAAACTAATAGTAAATAATTTGGTGTGCCCCCCCCCCCCCCCCCCCCCAAGACTTTAAATGATATTGAAGCACTTAAGCTGAGATTAATCTAACCTAACTTTAGGTGTCTAGTCCAAGACAGCCGCCTAGACTCCTTCTGTATTCTATAGAGATACTGACAGTTGTAGAGGGCAATTAATTTTATCTACCTTAGCTGCTGGATTGTGTAGCCCAAGTGCCTTTATCTGAATCAACCCCAGTTGAGCTGTCCTCCTCTCTCTGTAACTGCACTAGGACTAGCCAGTTTGGCCAGCCGATAAATCTGGCTTCAAAGATGCCACTGAAGGCACCTACAGGACAATTTAATTGCATCTTCTGTGACATCTCTTGTAAATTTTTACATGTGAGGGTTCAGTGTGTTTACTGGAATTACATTAAATGTACGTGACGAGGTGACTGAGGTTTCACCACGTGCAGCCTGGCTTGGTTCCCCGCAGCTGGGGATGGAAGTGCGCTACCTGCAAACAGCAGTTCCTAAATAACTGTTTGAGTGATTGGCTGTGTGAGATGTTTGTGAACGGTCTTTGCTCCGGATCCCAATAACTACTGAAATCGTGCTGAGCTGCTGGTCTGGCTCCTGCAAGAGGGGAATAAAACTTCTGAGGAAACCATACACAAAATGTACCCCATTAACCTCTTTCTACTCTGTCTCTGAGGTCACACTTGGAAGGGGAGACCTACATGAAAAGACTCATTTCTTGTGTTTCTGGGCCTTGAAGTTAAAAGAAAAATTATGTCTATATCTCTGTATTTAGGGCTTTTACTGTTCTTTCTGCTTGCATTAATTTTGGAACACATCCTGTGTCAAAGTACTGGACATTGCTAATGTTATTTTAGCATTCATCTCTCTCTGATAGAAGTTTTATTACTGTGTTTTGAATGTCCTTGAGAAAGGCAGCTTATGATTTGAGTAGTCCCCCAGAGGGAAACCTTAGTATTATTTTGTTTAAACAATGCTCATTGCTTGAATTGTTAATGTGTTCATCACTTATACGGGGTAAATCCTCCAGACACTGTATTGTCACTATTGTAATTGGGGCTGGGGATTCACCAAAGTGTGTATCTGTTGCATTGCTCTGTTTCTGGCCCCTTGATGCTCTATTGCTAAAAGACTGAGATATAATTGCAAGATGTCTGTTCCTGGGGGATAAAGCAAATGTGAGGCTGGAGGGTGGTGTTTGCTCTGATTCCAGCCGTCCATGGCCTCCAAAGCTTGATTTTACATTTTAATTATGACTTTCTACTTGGAGCCCTTGGTTTTCTTGAACTGAGGGGACCTTTCTGAATAGGGCTTTGATGGAAGATATCTGCTTTATTTGCTTTGCAGTTTGTGTGTTTATTTTCCTTTAGGAAGGGAGTGACTGGGCAGCAGAGGAGGAGATTGTCTTTGCCTTCCCCTGGTTGCGTTGGAGGGGTGAGGGAGCAGCCGGACCCCTGGGAACTGCCTCTTCCCTGGGGAGGGAAAGGGGGTCTGGGGGTTACAGCTGATGCTGGGAGGGGTGGGGTGCTGCTTGTCCTCTCAAGGACCAAAAGAGGCTTTTTTTTTTTTTTTTTTTTTTTTTTTTGAGAACTAGAACAGCTGAGGGGAGGCTGCAGCAAGGTGCAAGGCTGGAGGAAAGAGCCTGTTCTGCAAGGATGCAAGTGTGTGTGTGTGTGGGGTGTTTATAGCCCCCTTTTAATTTCATTCTCTTGGCCAGTGGATCTGAGTTCTGACTGTTGTCAGAAGTTCTTTGTTTTAGGTCGCTTAAAAGAAAGCTCTAAAGATTAAAACAGCATCCCACGTTGTTTTTCAAGGAATTACTGCAGCAGAGGTAGTGGCTGCTGGCTGCTGGTGCAGAGCTGGGGGCTGAGGGGGTGCAGGGAGCTGGAGCTCAGGGGCAGCCCCAGGCTTCCCCCTGCCCTTTGCTTTGCCTCTGCATTTCTGAGGCACAGCTGTAGACAGATCTGGTGTAGAATTGTGAGTGGCTTTTTTGATTACATCTGTTACTAGCTGCCTTTCTTAATATAGCTTTTCTTCACTTCTCTCTAAAGTACTGCAAAGCTTTTTTTTTTTTTTTTACAGTCAAAGTTCCTTTTTCACAATGAGCCAAATTAACACCTAATGTTCTGCTGCCTTCTGTCTGCAAACAAATTCAGTCTGATCTGAAAGTTATAGAGTATTTGTGCTGTAGGAAAGAGACACACTAATTGGGTGGGTTTGGCTGGGCGTCGAAGCTACAAATGTCATAAGGAAGATGAATACAGAGCAGCTTGCATTGCAAACCAAGCTAGATGTTCTCATCACTTACACGGGAGCTTTAGAAAAAGATGGGAAAAATTGTCAGACTGAAGCTTTGTGTTTTTCCTTTGTGAACTTCATATGGACTGTTGTTCTCCAGATGTGTGCTGGGAGAAGAAGGAGGGAACCTGAGGTCTGCATGTCCTCTCCTTATCTCAGGGAGAACAGGATTGTTTGGGAAGGGCAGGCTGAGAGGCAGTGAGGAGGAAAATCTGTGGGTTGGGTTTTTTTTTTGTGTGTGTGTGTGTATGTGTGTAGTCATTACTCTATTTGCAATAGGCTTAACTGTAGATTCTGCTCCCTCCTGGTTATGAAGCAGGTAAAGGAGGGTGAGCCTGAAGAACTAATGCCCTCCTGGTTTATGTTTGGATTAGTGCTGATCTCAAGAGAACAAGCTCTACCTAACATGGTGGTTTTGTGTTGTAGTGTTGGGTTGTGTGTTTTTTGGTTTTGGGTTTATTTTTGTTTGTTTTTAAACAAATAGCTGGTCTCCCCCAAAATAATTAAACCAATGAGTCTGTTCTTTTGTGTGTGAGCCTTGGATGGAATAATTAGGGTTTTTTTTTTCCTGTCTGAAAGCATTTACATATTGATCTGTGCTGTGAGATTGCAAATGCCATTCCCGGGCTGAAAGGGTTTGCTACCATAGAAAGATGTTTCTGTTTCTCCAGTTGCTTCTTTGGAAAAGGAGAGGCTAAAAGAGGCTGACTGGAACATCCTAGGATGAGGATGAAATATGGAAAAGCATCTTGTATTTTGCTGTAGCCACAGAGGTATATGGACATAGATGGGGTAAGACATGTAGGTGCTGTAATTTATTAGAAGAACTGGCATAGTTGGACAAAATTAGAGAAGCTCTAGAGGACACAAGAACTGTGGTAGAACAGATCTTGGGACACCTAAGGAAGAAAGATAACAGGTGTCTATTATCTGCATGTGGCCCTTTCCATATAATGAGTCATTAGGATATAGGTCTGTTGTTTTGTTGTTGTTTTTTTAACTATTCTTTCTGTATAGCACACATTAAAATAGGAATTCTTAAAATAAAAATCTCTGGCAGGTTAATAAGGTGGATGCTTTCAGAAAAGACCAGAACACCATAAAAGGCATCAGCAAACTTTGGTATCTAGAACAGCATCCAATCTAGAGGGCAACTTCTAAGGGAGAGGTTGTTGTTGGGTTTGTGTGGGGTTTTTTGTTTGTTTAACCTTTCAATTCTTATATAGGAAGCCTTAAGGCTTCCTTTCTGTTGAAACCCATCAGTGAAATTTAAGACTGAATTACTTTTGTCCCTTTAATGAGCATTAAAGAGTTTGGGCGATTTCTCTCCCTTGCAGTTCTTACTGGGAATCCTTCCAAGCTTCTGCCTCTGGGTTTTGTGGTTGTTGGAATTACAATGTATTCATATTTCATGCTGGAGATGTGCTAAACTACACAATGAGTCTGAGAGCAGGGATCAAAATACTCAGTTGGTGGCATGGATAAAATGATGTTTTGCATGATAAATTTTACAACCACAGGAGAAAAGTCTCATTGGGTTTCAGATTTGTGGTGTCTCACTATATGAAATACCCTAAACTCATGGCAAGACATTCTATGGGTGATAATTTTAATAAAACTATGTATTTTTTGTGGTTATGCTGTGTAGCAGTGTGTGAATCCTAGCCAACGTATTCTGAAATGTATATATTTGAAGAGATGTATTTTTTAAACATAATCTATATATTCATCAAACATAGTGTGTATTTAGCATTTTTTCAATCATCAGATGGTAAATGGCACTTAAAAAAAAATATGTGTGTTTTTCCAGGTGGGATGAAATAAGGTTGAAGGGTCTTATTGTCAAAATTGCTTAATTCTTGTAGTGACTTGCTTTGTGACCTCAACTATATTTCATATGTAATCAAATGATGACTTTCATGGTATCATTAATGATCACAACCAGAGGCAGTTCCCAGGTCCTTGGGAAAGGGGAGTCAGCTCCTGCCCCCACTGCACATGTGCTGAAACCATGGAGCAGATGCTTGGGAGCAGCTCACCTTAATCCTTTCTCACCAATATTTAGGTGCACAGGGCTGGGCGGTTTGGTTGAGCTGTTCACTAGGACACCACAACCTGACTTTAGCCAAAGTCCTAAATTATCCCTTGCAGCTCAAGGAATGGCAAAAATGTTACCTTTTCCAAGATGGATTTAGTTTGGAGCAGTAAACACCAAGGAGGACAGGTTTCTGTGGCCACAAGATGGCAATCAGAGAGCAAACTTCCAGCTGACACTCTCCTCTGCAGCATCCATCACATAAATTAACACTGTGCTCCTTAAACTGCAAAGATACCTATAAAATAAAAATGGTATAGCAGGTAGAGAAAGGTACTATGCAATGTATATGTGAACTGTACATGTGCTTGTTTAAATGGTATTTCTTCACTAAAACCCACAAATGCGTGGTGCAGTATGTAAATATACGTTCACCGATTCAGGCAATTGCTGTGGTAACTTTTCCCAGTTAATCTTCATTGCTTTAGGGCTGAGGCAAGTGGAAGGCAGCAGTATTATACTAATATATGTATGATGATTCCAGCATACTGTAGTTACTATAAGGCTGTTTAATAGTGGCCTTTTTATTTCAGCTCTTTCACCAGAAGCTGCACAAATTGTCTGGTTACTTTCATACTTCAGTCCTGAGGGAAAAAGATCACTGTAAAAATCGGTTTGGAATGTTCCCTGTTAAACTATTTCCACGGGTCAGAGGCATGACGTGAAATATTTCTACAGAGAAAATAACAAGTTCTGCAGTACGTCACTGCTATAGGCTCCATTTTCACATTCTGCAAAATAGCTCCTCTCCTTTCTCCCCATTTTTCTTGCTGTGTGAATGGATATGGAAGTGTTATCAAAGTTGGCTGCGGTGCTGTGTGCTGACTTTGATGAAACTATTACAGAAACAACAGTTAGCGTTAGTCTCTTCTGTAGGGATTTGAGTAGAGAGCCCACACAGTGTGATCACTGCATTAAAACACCTCTCCATCTGAGTCTGCTTCTCTTAATCTGCAAAGGTCAGGCATCGCTTCATGTGGCTGCAGAAATGAACCGAAGCTAAGGATATGTTCCAGAGGACAATATCCTCTGAAGCAGAGGCACGCCGCCTTTGAGCGGGCAGCCTTTCTGGTGAGCTTGGTTGGAAATCCTGCTTGCAGCCTTCAGACTTCATGTGTGTACAGAGTCTCTTGGCTGCCCGTGCTTATGCCCATCTGTTTGGATGGTGCCGTGCCTGCCCACGGGCTTGTTGCCCCTCTAGAGATGGGATTTGGTCTTTCATAAGCACCTTCTCATGTAACTCCATTCCACTTGCAGTAGAAGACGTTTGTGTCCACTGAAATGGGGATGAACGGAGTATCTGATACTCAGGGGTTGCCCCATATTGCCTGCTAGAAGACATGATTGCAAAAGAAGTTTGGGAAAGCCCAAGAAACACAGGGACAACAGGCTGTACTTCCCCCTATCATGTCTTGAGGGAAGAGAATGGTATGAGAAAGTAACTTCAATAGATTGGGTACCAGATTACCTTCCAGGTATAGGGATCTCTGGGTGTCCTGATAAAACTCAAAATGTTTAGCAGCACAGCTTGTTGCGACCTTCTAATATACTGATAAAGGGGTTTTATTGGGTGACTTTTTAAACTTGGAAAATAGCCCGAGTTACCTATGACACTATTAAAATACAAAGCACCTAATAAGGTGTCTAGTCTGGTTTTGTCTGATGTAAGCTGATGTGGTAGGATAGTGAGGACATGAGGCATACTTCAGGCAGCTGTATTTTACTCCAGAATCGAAGCAGGGAGTGAGGGGTCTCTGCTCTCAAGCACTGTGTTTGTAAATATCCTCATCATCTTGTGAGTCTGGGAAAACAATTAATTACACAAATAAACAGCAGTGGGAGGAAGCTCAACTTGTTTCTCTGGTATTTCCATTGGCTTTGAGCTTGTGCCGTGGTGGCAGACCACACAGAGGCCTTCTACCTTCTCTCCTTTAATTGCTGTCATGGCATTGTTATTTCTGGGGTGATTAATTTGTTCAAGTTTAAACTCGTGCCAGACTGAAATCGGAAAGAATGACATTTTCTGGTTCTATGTGCGATATTGGTAGGCTAAATATATGCACATTTTAATCAATAATTGGAAAAAAGAATCTATTGATGTGCTTGCTGGCTTTTTATTCCCCTATGGGTCTCTTCTTTTTAGCTGATTTCAGCCTCTCCTGTCTACAGCCATAAACTTGCAGCACTGCCTTCTGCTTTTTTTTTCCTTCACCCATCAGCTGGATGTTCTGGTCCAGGCGTGTATAGAGAGTGGCCAGAAGGACTGTGTAGTGGGGTAGGGAGGCAGAGGTGGCCTTGTGGCAAGGCAGGAGTGTAATGAAGAGAGTTAGAGGGAGAAGCCAGAATGCAAGAGGTAGAATGAGGGAGTGGGATGGCAAAGAAGCACCTATGGACACTGGGGAAAAGTTGAATCTAACAATAAATTAGTAATGTACAAAAACCATCAACAGCCCAAATAAGTGTCAGTTCTAAATATTGATTTTTTTTTTTTCTTTTTTTTTTTCCTCCAGTAAACAACCTCTGAACTCTGCAAAGCCTAAATATGGACACTCATAGTGCTGGTATCTGTATCTTATTTTATAGTTGTCTCAAGTTTAGTCCTGTAGAATAGGAGTCAAGGCATAGCAGACATGAAGGTCTTGAAAGACATAACTTTCTCTTGGTTGGAATATGACAGGTATGAAAAGATTAGTTTTTAAAGAACTAGTCTTTTGTTTCATTGCTTTGATTAAAAGGAATTACAGGAATAAGATATTGCATTAAATCCTCTCAATTTTGTGGGATCCAAATTGTAACCAAGCTAGGCAAAGTGAAAAGCTCAGATTTGAAGCTGAACGCCCAACGCTCTTTATCTGTATCTTTCACCATAGCTGCTACTCAGAGCACATCTCTATTTTGTTTCCTTTTTGACATTGAATGTAATATGGCTTATGATCCCTAATAGACCTGGCACAATTTCAGGCTGATATGGCTGTCCTGGCAGTGTCAAGTCTATCTTGAGCCATCAAGGCACAGTGGCTTGTTACATACTCATTTTTATCATCTCCTGCTTTATTCTATTGGAAGCTTACAGCAGAGGTTAAAAACATCATCTGCACTGGGACTCCTCTCCAGCTGCTAAGGGCTCATTTTATCCCTGAACCTTTAAGTTACTAAAGCCAGCCTGCTTCATCTGTCACTGGCTTGAAAGGAAGCCTGGTCCCTAGACATCTACATCATTTATTCCTGTTTGGCTTTCTGATCCTATGGACTTGAAATCCATTCGATCTCCCATTAACAAGGGTTCTACCAGATGCACAGAATGGGTAGGGACCTGCTGACAGCAGCAAAGCATCTGACCTCTGTTGGACTATCAGATTTTTTTTTTCCCACATTATGACATTGGTGATTTGAAAATAATCTGCAGCTTTGTCAAGAAATGTACTGTTAAGTGTTTTCAATAACTAAGATGGTTGCTTATTAACTCTGTTGGGTTGGCTTTTTAAAGGGCTATCCTATGAGCGTTTTTTATTTAGGGCAGCTCGCAGTTAGCAGTATTCTGTGTGTACTTTTTTGGGCCAAAGCCATACTTATTTCTGTAATAAATTCCCTGTTTGAAGTTGATGGGAAGAGAGGCCTGAGGCTCATGCAGTAGAGCAAGCTTAGACATTACAATAAGAATGGCAATAAACGTAGCCATAAAAGGGATTTTAAATCAGCAGTCAGGTTTGGTGGAGGTTTTTTTTTCTGCCGTGAAAACATTTAATTGTTTCCTCAGTCTTCTGCCAGTACTGCTGTTTAGGTGCAGTTAAGGACTTTACCTTTTCTGCAGCTTCTCCATTGAAAAATCTAAATGTTAATTTTTGTCTGAGAGGTCTGTTGGAACTCATTGCTTCACCATAAGGACTTATATTTGCAACAGCAATTAGAATTTTCTTGAGGATCCTTAAAAAGCTTTTTTTTAATAGGGAAATTGCCCCAAATCTTTTGAGGTTGCTTTGGACATTGCACCTCTTTTTCTGTGTTAGCTTAGGTATCTTCTCTCATTGTCCATCATACAACCAAGGTTCATGTGAGGCTAAGATGAGCACAGCTTCCCAAATTTCATGTGCATTGTACTCATCAGAGCCAACAGTACACAGCTGTGCATCAGTTTTAGAAATGCAAATACGTTTTGAAGTAGTATTAGTGACAAGAGTAGAGTTTTAGTCTGAAGCTAAAAAAGATATAAATCTCCACCGAAAGACAATCGAACTAAATTTCTGTAGGGGATAACTTTGGAAAAGATCTGGCGTGCTTCCAAAATTTTACACTGCAGATGATGAGCCCCATCAGTGGATGGACTTGCCCTTGCGTCCTGTGGTCTGGACCACACTCTTGCCAAGCGGTTATTATTTGTATGTAGGCTGAAGTTGAAGAAAAATGGAGCTCTCTTCAGAAGACGTTAGCCCTTCCACATGAGAAACTGATTCCCAGAAGACCACAAAGCAGAGCTTTTCATCCACTCTGCTGAAGTTTGGCAACGTGGCATATTGTCTGGGCCTGCCTTTTCCGTCATGGACTTGCAATTGCTTCATTGGTCAAAAAACTCCACCTTCAGCAGCTGCAGAAGTGATTTCTGAATTTTTTCCAAAATAACCTTTCTCAGAATGACTTAAGGCATGTATGTTTGCTGTACACATAGATGTCAAAATTCCAAAAGAATAAGCTGTTGTATTGGCTTCCAGTGCTTGGACTCCTTCCCCAAGCATCCAGGCAGAATGCATAATCACTTGGCTATCAATACAAAAGCTCAGGTTATAAAGGTATGGACCCTGATCAGAAGGTGATATACTAGCTTTTCTGGGGGACAAATGCAAACCAGGGATGGGTTAAGCTGTGTTGGCAGACTGTTCAGGGCTAGAGATGCTTGCTTGTTGGCAGAACTGTAGCCCTTCACTGTAGGAATACTGTCGATGTGCATCAGCTGCCATTTTGCTCGCTACCTTTCTTTCTTGTACAAATGCTGTTTGATGTTTGGACAGTTAACGTTAAGGAAAAGTTCATTGTGTTGCCTGCCACATGGATTTTTCCCAGCATAATGTGAGGGGAGGGGAAAAAAAAAAAAAGGCACACCTCTCAAGGGTGTGTTTCTTGCCTATGTTTAGGTGGAGTCAAAGCAAATTAGCTGTAGGGAATGGCAGCTGGAAGACAGTTTCAGCTCAAATTATGACGAGGCAGAGTGGGATGTAGCTCATCCTCAAAGCAACAAAGAGCATCTCATTAAACGCCTGCTTGCATCAGGCAAAGAAGAGAGATAACCCAGAAACTCAGCATGACTGATACTAGATTGACTCTTTCAATGACTTGCAAATGAGGCTGGTCAGAGGCAAGGCTGATTCTATTGACCGACCTGCAAAATCATTTGTGTATGCAAACACACAAACGGGCTGGGTTCGTTAATGCAGTAAGTTGATGAAATCTCTAGCCTGCCATAACAGTTACACTTAGGTCAAGTATTTTGTTTGTAGCTCAGGATGCTTTTGTCTGCATAAATGTAATTACATGAGATTTAAACTTCTTGCCTCTGTTCAAAAGTAAGGAAGATGGTCATAAAAAGTGTCCGTACAACCAGGGTCTGGTGTCCTCACTAACCCCTGAAACACATTTCTTCTTCTTCATCCTACCCAACAAAAAATGTCTTAAGAACATTTTTAACTCTGAAATCTTAAAATTAGGAAACAGGCTATCACAAACAATCTCAGTTTAAATAATATTGCACTGTGCTGTAGCAACTATGAATTAAGTGAGAAAGAATAATAGGATGTTATTAGTTTGTATAATACTGATGATAACATGGACTTTGCTTTCTGGTAATATGTTGCTTATGTTTCCAACTTTCTAAGACTTTAAAACTCTTTTTGCTGAAACAAAGGCCTTTAGCACAATACTGGGAAATTCTTACATATTACCTATTTCACCTCCTTTCTGTGCTAGAGGATAATGACTTTGATCTTAGAATCAGTAAATTGCAGGGAGGATCCTCAGGTACACAGAGCTGAAATGTGATACTGTCTACTGATATGAGTACCATTTTTTAAAATCTGTCTTTATAACTCTAAAATTGAAGACAGTTGTGTTCTGTGAAATATTAGTTATGTCTGTCTGGACAGCTCAACCAAAACTCAGACTCCAGAAAGTACCTTTTTATGTTTTGTATCAATGTATGAAAGTCTCTAGCTTGTGGTCAAGCTCTCTGTAGGTATTGGGCTACCTCTTGAGACCAGAGATGTTTTACTGCCTCTTCATAAACTATAACCAGAACTTGAGTTCAGAGGAGTATTTTCTAATTGTTTTAACTTCGTGTAAAAATCTAAATGTCTCGTACTTTAAAATATAAGTCAGCTTAAAGGCTGACTGGACAGTCTGATTAGATTTTTACCCTGTTTTTGTTCTCGGAGTAAAATCTTTTCCAGTGGACTCAACAATCCGAACTGAGTCAATGCATCAGGATACGTCATCCCTAGAATGTCAATCTGTGTGGAAGTGAGCTGTTGTGATTGTGACATATTTATATGTCCTTCTAGTAAAAACTGAGTTCAGTTTAAGAAGCATATGGTAAATGGATAAGCTATGATTATCTTCAATGCTGGATACACAAAACTATGACCTGTGACCATGAATGGAAGTAAATGGGTATTAGGGTCCGTCCCCGTCCCCCCCCCGTTTTAGGCTTTGCTGTAATACTGTAAATTCAGAGTGTTCCTGTTGGTTTCTGGGATGAAAATCTAACTCTTCAGTATAATATTTTGACAACTGTGACTGAAAACTTAATATTACTACATCACAACTTCTTCCTCTAGCAATTCAAAATTTCAGTTATGCTGGGATGATGAAACTAAGTGCTCTGCATCATTGTAGTAATGTTAAAAATCACCTGTGGAGTGTAGGTGATGCTTTAGAGATTAATGGCATAATATGTACAGAAAGACATGGAAGAGGAATGGAAGGTCAGACTTGATATCATGAACAGAATTCATTTACAGCGAATGAAGCCTTCAGTGCAGCTTGCATGAAATGTGAAAAATTGTGAAGTTTTAGCAGATTCTGTTTTTAAAATCTGAGTAATGTTAGTTGACAATTACATTGTTGTAGGCAATTTAGCACTGGTCACCTCTGCCATACTGGTGCAGGTCCAACCCTTTTCTATTATGTGTGCATATCAGTCAGGGTTACACATCTTCATAATATTTCCTCCTGTCACTAATGACCTTATTTGAAGCAGTGCTTGATTTAGAATTTGAACCTTTTGCAGTAATTCCTTCTAGTACCAGCATATACCACAATTTGAACAAAATTAATATGACTTTAGCCTACAGTCATAAAATAAATCCATGTATTTTTTCCTGGCTAAGGAATCAGCCTTGTAATTTCTTTCTGTCTTTTTTTTTTTTCTTCTTTTCAACAAATGTGGCTAAATCAGATCATGCCGAGACTGAAGAATGTAGTTGGATGGCTTTACCTATTCCTGTCCTACCTGGAGGAATCATCTCAGTGGTATTAAAAGAATTATTGTTTTATTTAAAGAGTCAAGGTTGAAGCAGCAAATGTCAAATAATCTCCAACAGCTATACATCAACTGCTAAACTGTTGGGCTCTGTTAGCAAAAGGGATTTAAAACGGCAACCAGTGACAATGAATATTACGTGGGATCTAGCGGGATCCCCACTGCAGTAAAATGGAAATTGATGTTTCTGGTCAAAAGCAATAAATTTTAATGCTGTGTCTTTTCTTGTTTTGGATCTTTTTATAACTGTTTATCAGTATTTCAAAATAATAGTCAAAATAGTAGCTAGAGAACACATACAACTGAAGTGATACAAGTTCTAATTAAGACATCAGTGTCAGGAGATCAGAGATGATCATCTAGTAGAAGTGCTGGGCTGGGTTACAGAAGAAGTAGACTCAAATTCTGACTTGCTAATTTTTTTTCTGTGACCTTGAACATGTCATTTAAACTAGCGGTGCATTCCCTGGTCTTCTGCAAGATGGGGATAACACTTTCTTTTCTTGAAGAAATGAGTGTTAGGCTGTATCTGTCAGTACCTAGGAAACACTATTGCTATTTTTACACTGATAGCAGGTAGCCAGCTCAGGACTTGGTGCAATAATTCAACTTTAAAAAAAAAAAAAAGGCAGCAGGCAGCTGCAGAAATGAACTTAACTGAACAGAGGGGAAGGAGTCTGGGACTGCATTGCTTTACGTTCCTTGGCAGCTAAGCTGATTGCAGTGGTGGGAGTCTAGCAGCGCTTGCTGGTTTTACTAAAATCCAAGCTCCTGGAACCATGGGAATCTCAGTTTTAAATAAAAGGGGAAAAAAGTAATCTAATCTTCATGGCTTTGCTCATGGTTTATAAATGTGTGGAGTTGGCTATATTGAATTTGGTATAGCAATGTGTTCTGCTCTTGTGAAAATGTATTAAACAAAATTTGCTTATATCTTGCTAACTCTCCTGTGTTGTCATAGCATTGGGTTTTTTTTTTTAACGTGCATGGGATTAAAGTTATTTTGGGACCCTAAACTGTGAATTCCTTCTTAAAAACTGTCAGAGAAATGTAGGCAGCCTTTCCTTCTGTGCTGCCAGCTGAGAAGGACTGGGGGTTTTTTGTAGTTTTGATATTTTCATGGAAAACAGCCCTTTCTTGTCTTGATGGTATTGGCTGGCTTCTCTCAGGGGTGTGGTGGTGGTAGAGCAAGGATTTTAAATACCATCAGTTTGATCAAACTGAATTTTTCCCCAGAGGTAGGTGTGTGCTGGGAGCATTCCAAGAAACCTGTAGATCATTTGCCTTTAAATATCCCATAAGTGAGAGAATAGTTATTTTTTCCTTATTGGCTTAGATTTCCTAAGGACTTTTGCACACACAGTCAGCTCTACCTCTCCCAGTCCTACCCCTCAGCAGTATGCAAAAAAAGGGCAAAATAGCTCAGGAGCTGTGATGGAGAATGAACCTACTCCAGGAGTGCTCTAGGTCTGTTGTTCTTCAGACCCTTGGTTTGTACCAATCCTAGGACAGGCTGGTTGATCAGGGATGGGGAAGGGATGCTAGCAGGCTGGAAAACGCTTCTGAACTAGAACAGCTCATAATTATCTTTATTGTTTTGTGGAGATATAAGTTAAACTTTGTGGGGTCTGAGTATTCTTGAATTTTGGAGACAACTCAGAACTAATAAATGTTGTGTGTTTGGGGGGAAAAAAAACCAAACCCTAAACCAAACAACAAACAAAACCCCAACAAAAGCCCCCAAACCAAACATGTAACAGCTTCCCTGCTGCCCCCCCCCCGAAACCCCCCCCCACAACCCCAAACCAAGACAACATTTTAGGTGTTTGTGTCTTTATAGAGGGATTATTTTTTCTTTCTCACCAAACAGAAAGTGATATTGTAAGAAACAAAATGGTCAGCTACCTCTTTAGATTTAATGGTGGCTGAGTTTATCGGTCTGGCATTCTCTGGCTGACATTACTTTTTCTTTTTTTTTTTTTTTTTTTTTTTTTTTGAGAGTTTTTTATAGGAGGCACATCAAACTACCTTTATGGTAGTAACTAACAAAACCCAAGTACATCTTAGAGTTCAACCACGTGATATCACTCCAAAAGGGTCACAGTATTTCTACTCTAGCTGTTTCTCGATCAAGATCAGGACCATGTCATTATATAATGGGAGAAACTATTGTTTTCATATTGGGCTTTCTTTTGCCAATTTATCAGTAATTTTCAAGCTAAACTAGTACAGGAGGCCTTTTATGCTTGTAGGCACCTATCATAGTGGAATCACACATTCATAAGTTTTTCTTCTGTGTTCATAATCTGTGACTTTTCTGAAGAGGCTTATAAGATTTTGAAGCATGTTGATTCAGACTTTTATTTAAAACAAAGAAATGGAATTTGATTGATTGAAAAAGTGTGTGTTGTGTGAGGCTTTGCCAAAGTTGCCTGAAATTATGTTGTGCCCAGTAAAGCACCAGAACTCTGCCAATACAGGACACCTGTGGTATGTTTTCAGCTGGGGAATTAGACGCAAACTTTGTGATGGTGACCTGTGACTGATTTCTGTTGCTCTGCACCAAAAATTTACTGCTTTGTTGCTAAGATCAGGCAAGTCACCACCACGAAACCTGTCACAGTGTCTAGGTGGCTTTAGAGCTCTAAAAACCTAAACCCGAGGGGTCACATTCCTAACAAACATCGGTAATGACAGTAAATGCTGAGGACTGCAATGCCATTACACAAGGAATCATATAAGTCCCTTACTATGGGGACCTTAAAGTGCCTTAATTATGCTTTACCCCTACCATAGCCAGGGTTATGGAGTGTTATCAACCCCATTATACAAGTAAGCAAGGCCCAAAGTGGCTAAGAGATTTGACCAGTGGTGCACAGCAAATCCACTGAGCCATGAAAATGACTCTCCAGTTCTTGATCCCATTTCTAGCCTCTAATTCAAAGACCACATTTGAGTTTTGGGGTTGCAAAAATAACTCCAGAAGCCTGTAAGCATAGAGGTCAGCAGCTCCTTTGATACTTGTTTCAGTGTTGCTGCTCAGTTCTTAGGTAAGTGGTTGGAAAAATATTTTTCTTACCTCAATAAAGGGGCATTTTATCAATGGAATTAAAGCGTTGTCTTATTGTGACCATCTGTTAAAAAAATTTAAAGGGAGAATGGTACATGAAATCTGAACCCGGTAAGCTTTTAATTGGGAGTGGGGGGTAATTTTCCCTGAATAAATACATACGCTGGGGGAAGCAGTGAAACTCTTCTCTCTCACCACATCTCAGAATCTTTCTCCTTGTGGGTCTGTTTGTTCTCCTCAATGAATTGTGCATGAGGCTCATCAGATAATTTCTGTGTGAGCAAGTTCTTCTGCAGCAAAGGCTTCTGAGGAGCTTTAGGAGCATAGTTCCCCATTTTCCTTCTTGTATGCTGTGGCATGCCTGAGTGTCCTTGCATTCCCCCACCCCCCTGCTGCCTTTAACCAATAAGGATTACCCAAAGCCACATTATTTTTATTTATATATTTTATGTATGTATTATATTATTTTTATATGTGTGTGTATATATATATACACATGAGCTGTAAACAATTTTTTAAAGCGGTTAGGGACTATTAGTAGTAGTGGTGGTTACAGCTTTTTTTTTTATCATTGCATGCTGTGCTGCTAATGTCCCCCAAACACAACAAATATCAATATGAAAAATGAAAACTATCCAGCTGAGAATCGTCTGCATGAATTCACTCATGAGTGGAATTTATCCTTCACAGTTTGAAAGAGTTTTAATGTGTCCAATGCTGCCAGTGCTGGGCTAACAGTAAAGAAAAACTCCATAAGAGCTGAACCTTCTGTGTTTGTAATTCGTTTACTTAATTGATTGGTTTTGATGAATACAGCAATAATTATAAACCCTTTTACTAGGCATAGGTTTGAGCCTTTCTTAAGGGGCTGTTTTAGTGGTTACTGTTGTTTTCCTAAGCTTTTAGAAAAGGTATCATCACATAATAAAAATTGAGCATTTCATAAGCTTTTATAGTACTGGGAAATGAGTTGGCTGGATTTCATCTCAAGGTCTTTCATTAGAAGTCTGGAATAGAAGCACAAAATTATTTCAAGGATTCATATACATTGGTAAGCTCCTGGAAAGATGAGTACTGTTACCATTTGACCATTAAAATTACCTAATGCTATGGCCACTGGGAAGTCCTTGATTAAGTGGTTTTCTTGCTTTCCTAAGTGACCTTTCCCAGGGGCAGGGGTGACTGAGGGAACTGATCAGCAGGGCTGTGGGATGGAAAGCTGCACAAGTTCCCTGTTTGTTCACAAACTGCACGTCTTTGCGAAGTGGAGGAAATGGTGTCCCTTTGAATGACGGGAGGTAACTGATAATGAAGCTACGTGTATCCCAAAACCCAGTTCTTTGCAAAATCCATCCATTCTGCGTTTGCAAGCACTTAATTTTTACTATAACATGGGTACACTAGAACACCAGGAGGCTGCACAGGTATAGCTGAATTCTCTGCAATCCCCTGTATTATCAAGGCAGAAATATAGATGTTGTAACACACGCATCTTGCTGTTGTAACCCATCACGACAGAGTTCTGAAGTGTACACCCAGGGCTCACAAATAAAAAACGTTTATGTATGTCTCCATGGAGAAGATATATAACGTTTTGAATAGACTTTTTCTTTCCCTGTATGATCAGCCCCTTCATCTACGCCATGCTGCTCTGTGGAGTTGTGTGTACCCTAGGGGCAGGCTTTTTCATGATTGCTGACTCAAAATCACAACCCCTTGACTTTTTTTTTTTTTTTTTTTTTAAATCCTACTTACAAGCTTTCTAGCTGACAACTCTTGGTATTAAGAAGATGCTTTGAATTTCTTTTTTGTTGTCCTCCATACACACCTCTCCTTTTATGTTGGTATCAACAGCCCAGACACATCTGATCTTCTGTGAACACTGCTTCTTATGTGATTTTTTTTTTGTTTGTTTTTGGAAACTTAAAATCTTTCAATTCTTATCATACTGTTTGTTTTGCACTAGACATTACTGTGTATTGACATGCAATATGCTTTAATACAGAGAGTTGATTCATAGGAGGGTAAATGTTTTTGTTTTGTTTTACTGGTCATTGGGCTTTGATCAAGCATTTGATCTAAAATAAAACCAGAAAGGGTTTTTATACTCAAATAGGAGGGCAGGAAATAAAGGATGCTTAAATGAGAATATAGCTCTGGAAACATGTGCACTTGTCTTCTGTATTCATAACCTGCAATTGCCCTGAAGGGATTTATTAAAATTCAAAGCATGCTGATCCCAGACTGTTTGATTTCAAATATGAAATTGGGAACTAAATTTGATTTTATTTATATAGAAAATATATGCATATATATGTGTATGTATATATACAAACATAAAACCTAAGCATCAAAATGCAGATTGGTCTATGAAGATGCGTTCATTTACACTGCACCCAGTAGAATAAGACTTGCACTGATACAGAATTATAAATCTAGAGAACAAACAAGTTCCAACCAATTTTTAAATTTTGAGTGTCTTTATAGAGTTTATGAAAAATATGCAGATTATTTTTAGTGGGTGTAATTGATTATGACTAGTGGAGCCCTCCTTCTGATAGCTGCAGTGTGTCATGAATTGATGTAGCATAAAAAGTTATCCCATTTCAGGTAAAAACAGGCTCAGGAGATATGTTGGCTAGAAATCCAGGCTTCCAAAATTCAACATTTGTTAGTGGTGCTGATAAAGTAATGTTACCACCCATCTGTAAATCCAAGAGCCAGACTAGCTTCAAACCTTGAACATAGTCGTCTTTTACTTTTCTGTACTAAATCCTTCCAAATGTGTTCCGACATGTCACAGGAAGAGATTTAATCTAAATCCATTTCTACTATTAAAAGGTATATTGAGGGGGGGAAAAAAAAAAGATGTTTAAAAGACCCCATGTATTGACCGAACAGGAGAATATCATATAACACTGGTGATACTCATTGTATTTCTTGCTGCTGCGAAAGTTACCGTGCTTGTTTAATAAATCCTGATCACATACTAAATGCATTCTGAAAATTGTGGTTCCCTTCTTGGCGAAAATGTGGTTGAAGAGAGCTGACAGTTAATTTAATTCATTTATATTTGGGTCTTAAGTCATTTTAGTTCCACTCTTTTTTTTTTTCTTTTTTCAATTTGAAACTTACTAGGTTCAAGGATAGTGACATTGCAGGAAAAAAAGCTGTAATGGGATTATGTATTAAAGAGGTGTTGCTAATGAAAAGTAAGGAAGACAAACAAGTTTTATTCCATAAATTCATGAGGGCTTAACTAGCAAAGTTCTGCTCACTTTTACCTATTACATGTATCTTCCCGAGCGGGCTGGCCAGAACAGGAGAATCTGTGGTATTTAAACTTTCCGGTGTATGGGAAAAGTTTATACCACATCTGCTGTGGCAGAGGTGCATAAAACTCAGCTAGAGTGAATCAAGAATTTCTTTATGCTCAGGCTAATGGTGTTTCATGATGTAATTTTTTTTTTTTTTACCTGATGTTAAAAATTTATCTGACTTTAAAGTCCTGACTCTGAACAAGAAACTGTGAAATGGACTACAGTTTTCTGACTTTAGGTAAGAAATATCTACAGTCAGAAAACTGAAGGGCAAACATTTAAGTGGCCTGGGTTTTGTGTATGTATTTATGGATATATTATTTACACCCCTTAAACATGACTGTTGCTAAAAGTATTTGGAAGGCATTAAATTCTTCTGGTCCTAATCTAGCATCTGGTTTTGTTTTCTGCTCTTTTAAAATTAAACTTGTGAAGAATCTTCTTGAGATGGGGTTATACAGCTCCCTTTTATGATAATTGTAAAATATTACTGTAAAGTACTTTGTGCCAGAGGGATCTGCTCTTTGCAATAGGTTGTACAGATCAAACCAGTTGTTATTAAAAACAGATTCTTGACTGATAACATCCACCATCTGGGAGCAGTGATTGCAGATACAAAATTGGATTCACCAGGGGAGGTGGTTGTGCTGCTTGATGTTGAAATAGCCTTTGATAGAATAGGAAGAAGAACTGTTTACAGCGGATAGAATTCCATGAAATTCTTGCATGAATCCATTAAAACTCTCTGTTTATATCCTAGGGGCAGTGGGTGATAACTGAGTATTTTCCAATATAATTTCACGTTGCGAATGAGGGAGACAGTTTACATAAACATATATTTCTCTTTCTTGTGATATTTCTTTGTTTATTATTATCCAGTCCTGACAGAGTAGGTTAGAACAACCACCAGATTAATGACACTTAAACAGATCTTTCTTTGTAGACAGAATCTGATAATTTTTTTTTTTTTTTTTTTTTAAGTGCTGGGTACTTAGAGCTATCAGCAGATGCTGAGCAAATCTTTGTGTGACTTATCCTTGTTTACCAAAGCCACAGAAAGATTTTGTAAAAGAGGATGAGAACTGAAGATTTTAGCATTCCTGTGTTCACACTGCTAGCCCTGAAACTGTTATATTTTTCCACTGGGGACTATGTTGAACTGCTCTTATGTGTTTTCTTTGCATTTGAATGACAAACCTCATGGCTAGAAAAACTGTGAATACTTTGGTTTGTGTTTCTTAAGCTGTATTTTTATAACTTGTGCAGTTTTGGTGAAGTCAAACTTTTCCACAGACAAAAGGTTAATAAAACTTCCCCTGGGAAAGGCTGAAATAGAGCCACCAAGTGCAAGTGTGTTCTCTGGATTAAATCCCTTTGCATGTAGAACTTTATTCTGTCAAAGTACTCAGCAGGTTTTTTTCCACCCCCACACTCATGGAAAAGAAACTTTTTGGACTTTGGGTAGAAATCGAGCACATCATCATTCCCTAGTCCATATCACGATCATGTTATGATGGCAAGTCACCTCCTCAAAGGCAAAAGGACAGAGCAGCACTGCCAATTCCACTGCAGACTCACGGATTCGTTCCAACCTTCCTCAGCTCTTGTTGAAGAGCAAGAGGATAAATAGTTGAAGACTTGACTGATGGTTACTGTTAAACTGTAGTCTCAGCATATGGCACGCAGGACATAAACTATGGTGCAAGCAAACACAGACAAAACTAGTTTCTCAAAACTTATACTGCGGCAGCATTAGTACCACAGCTAATTTTGCCAAATCCTGCTGCAAATAGCTATCCAGGATGATGATCCTATAACCTATATATATGGCAATGATAGAAAATAGATCCTATAGCAGATGTCAGCATTTCTACTGAAAAGTGCTCACATATAACTGTGATACATCCTTTGTTAAGAACAAGACTTCATAAAATAGCTTCTGGTAGAATAGTCCTGTTAAGTGGACAGTCAAAATGAAGTTACAGAAGCCGGTATGAAACTGTTTTGTCTGGACGATCATACTAAAAACAGCAGCACCCATGTTGGGTAATTCTGAGAAATGCTGTGTGATGCAATACGGTGTACATCTGTATGCTGGGTTCTGCAACACGTCTGGCAGGTCCATCTCCCTGAGCTGGCAAGATTTTGCACAAGTAACATAAAGCAATATTAAAAAAAAAAAAGTTTGTGAAAGAATGCTAGTGTCTAACTTCATCACTGTCTCTCATTCATCCTGTTGATACTATAGCGTTTATATGAACTAGCACATGTTATCAAAACACCTTGACTTGGAATATGATGATTGTGAGTGAACTATTAAATTCAAAGCTGTTTAGGATTAGAAGAAGGGGTGTGTGGGGGTGCACAAAAAAGAGAAGATACTGTTTAAAGATGATTCAGCTTCCCTAAGAGTTTAGAACTCTAGGAGTTCTGCAGGAGAGATGTAACTTGGAAATATCAAAGTATTCACTACATGTCAATGAGAAAAATGAATTTATTATCACTATTTCATCTGCAGATTGGACGATAACTGTCACCTCACATAGACTAGTATGTTTCCTCACAATTCAGGCCTGTTCAGGAATGAAGTTTTCTTTTTATAAAGGGACTTACAAAGAAATTGCCATTTCCGGTAAGGGATTTTTGTTGTGATTTTATTCCTTTCTTTCATAACTATAAGTACGTATATTCCTTTCTCTTTGTAACTGTAATAGCATTAAAAGAGAGAGCCCACTGTCTGAGACATACAAACGTGAGATTTGAAATACCTGGATTTGAGTTTTGCTGGGCTACAGATTTCTTAGATTTCCTTACATAAATCACCAGCATCAGGTCACAGAGAAAGTGGATGTTCCACAGTAATATCCAGTCTTTAGGCATCCTTCTCCCTCTGGCTGGGGTCTGCTTCCCTGACTTGGGTGTCCTGGCACTCTGGTGCAATGCATGGGAACGTTAACTGCTTAAGGATGAGATGCCATCCTCTGCTGCTTTGCTTTTCATAATAGCAAATAAAATCTGTAACTGCAGTCACTGATGGTTTACAAAAAAGAAAGCGGGGACGATGCCCTTTTTGAGGGTTGGAGTGAAAGTGAGGTTTAACATCAAAACTAGTAGAGACACTCCCTATTAAAAGCACAATAATTTAAGGATGTTTTTGTTAATTGCATAACTAGTAGTATATCTGCAGTGTACTAGATTTCCTATTTCATGTTAGTTTGAGAAATCACTGTGTAGTTCTTCACCTTCTTCACCAAAAAAGCAGTCTTTGCTGAGCTCATATTGTGATGATGATTTGAAGCTATGTGGGGAAAACAAATCAATCAGTTTCCTATTCATGAGTTGCAACTTGTGAAGTCCCAAACTATCATATAATGTTCTAGAGCAAAATGTGTTGCAATAATAATTCATGTTTTATTGCTTCTTCATGCTAGCAAGGTGCCCACGACTCCCTTCAACATATAAACCTTTGATCTTGTGAAAATGGTGTTCATTTGTTTTGCCTCCCACTGCAGAAGCAATCTGCCAAATGCTCCCTGCCCAAATTCTGATTAACTGTCAGCTCAACTGTGCACAGTAAGTCCGAGAGGAAGGCAGACTTAAGAGAAAATGCTAGGGATAGGTTGTCTCCAGTCTGGGTCCAGCAGCCTGGTATGGTCACAGCAATTTTAGATGTCATTTACAGATTACTCCCGAGACCTAATATGCGAAAAGACGGTGGTGCGAAATCCATGCGGGTTTTTTTGCCAGTCATGGTATATCAGGCTGAGCAACTTCTTGCTTAGCTTTTAACTACTACTTCCCTACTCCAAGTTGCTCTTTTGCATAATAATACATGCTAGTATATGTCACAGTCCTTCACTACTTTTTTTTTTTTTTTTTTAAAGTATTCTAGCATGTAGATTATCTAGCAAGACTAGCCTTGTATGCACTTTTAATGAGTGGACCGCATAGTGTTGTTGAGTTGTGCGAGCTACGTAAAGTTGGGTTTTAAGCATTTAACTACGGTAAGTATTTGAAGTAATAATAGGTGATGTAACAAACATCAGAGGACAGAAGTGGAGGAGGGGATATTCCCGACCTTCTCCTCCCTCAATCTACTTCCAGCTAACATGTTTGCAAGAATGTTATGTTTTCTAAAGATCTGATTATTCTGCATGCAGGACCAGTCTTTAGCTCAAAAATAATGTGCCACAGGGGCTATGTGTTCCTTGAACATTTCCTATTTCAAAATCACCACATAAGTGCAAAGTCAAAAGCAATTTCATCTTTAATTTCTTGCTATAAAGCTATCCAAGAGCATAACCTTTTATAAAAAAAAAAAAATTTGTTAAAAACTTAAATATCAGTTCAAACAATTGCTGAAAATTAAAGACTTGTTTAGAAAATGTGAAAAATTAAAATTAAACCCATACACACAAAAACTCCTCCCAATGGTTATTAGGGCTAACACTCTGTAGATATTCATTTGGGAAGGCCACTTAAGACTGGAATTTGTATGCCTTTATAGTCAGCTGTAACTATGAAGTGGTGACAAGCACTTTCCGCAGACAGCTTTGCTAATAGTAACTATATTCAGACAGGAGAATAAATGCTGATAACTAAGTAAAACTGTGTCCTATCTTCTGTTGAAATACCTTGAAGGATTTTCAAGGGAAGAACAGGCTTGTAACTGAAATGGCATTATCCATTATTTCATTAAACCTATGGGAAGGTAACATCTTTGAGACTGCTACCCCTTTGCTGCCAACAGGTTAAGTCGTTATTACAAGGACTGATAGACACACAGGTACAGTAATTGCTTAAGCCTCATTTCGTTAGTAAATTAGGCCAAAAATAGAATGGAATAACCTCTGACTGGTAAGACTTGCAGAGCCATAGTTTTAATTTTCCACAACAAGGCCCATTAGAAACAAATTGCATGCATGAGCGACTGTCCTTTCCTCAGCATGTGATGGTAAAATGCGTGTTTCGAACCCTATTATCTTTGTACTTCCTAGCTCCAATAAATATATAGAATCTATGAGCAGCAGAGGATGTAATATTCTCAGCCTGAGCTGTTCTGCTGTCTTTCTCATTAAAAGCAATATAGAGGCAGGTACATTGGAACTTCCTACAGATGTTTAGATCTGCACTGTACCTGCTCTTTTGTGGGAAGGTTTCACATAGTAGTATGATAAACCTCCAGAAGGGAAAAATATTTAGCATCCGCATGCAATTAATTGTTTTCACAGATCAGCATCTGCAGTCTACTTTTCCGTCACCTCTATTATCATTAAAAATGGTAATAGTCAAGGACTGTGCTTGTTAAAACATTCATATAAAAAAAAAAAAGATGAAGTTATGGAAATACAGATGTTCTGTAGTTTTAGACCATTTCTCACTCAAACTTTACATATGACTGAAGGTAAAAGATATCTTGTGATTCCTTTGCATCTTTGATTTCTTTTGGAATGACTTATCAAGGCCATAAAGCTCCACTTAATGAACTTACTTGCTTAAAATTCTAGCGTGGGTATGAATGAAGTAACTGAAATTAGCGGCATGCTTCTATACAGACTGAACTATTTGTTGTTGCACTGGAAAGGTAGTTGATTGTATTCTAAATAGCATTATTATGTAAATGCTGGAAACAACAGCTAAAGTTGGAATAATGCTTTGTTTTAAAGAAAGTTGGGCAAGTTTAGAAACCCTCTTACTTAAAGTTTCCATTTTCTGTGGCTGGTTTATCAAAATCTGCCCTTTTCTAAATCTTTAGGAGGGGGTGGAGTGACGGGGAAGGGGTTTCAGTCAGAGTTTTGCTTCTGAACCAGCTATGACAAATAAGCTGACAGACTTGCAGCCCACCTTTCTGATATTTCTAGTAATTCTTCCTATTGAGTTGGAAACACTCTGAAAATATTTTAGTATTCCTGCTTCTGGTTTGCTCGAGGCTAAAGTGGTGTAGATGTGTCTAAACAAGGTGAAAGATGTGAATTTCTTAACAGCAGTGGTATCAATTTACAGATTTGGTTTGTGTCCAGGCTGGTTTTTGTTGTTTATGGTCTCTTATTGCAAGGAAATAACTGATTAAGTTGGTACAATAACATAAGACCTTTGATTAAAAAAAAAAAAAAAAATTTTTAGCTTTCAACAAGAATATGACAAGTAATAAAAAAGCATCACACAGGGGTTGTCAAATTGTGGTACAGGTATATCTTAACTCTCGTTAGACTCTCTAGGTTCCCTCACTGTCCCTGAATAATAGTATGAAATTGTGGGGTTTTTTTTTTCTTTCCTAAAATTCAAAGCATTTTAAAATCCCACATCAGTTCTTTATCAATACCAATGTCTGGAGACTGCGGTAACTTTGGTTTCAGATATTTTCTCCCTCTGGTTCCCTGCATACTTTTATTTCTCTTAAGTAAATGAGGAAAAATATCTGACACCAAAGCAAAATGAGGCAAGAAAAACATGTCATTAAACCTCACATTTGAAAGTGTCTTGTAGATAGAATAGAATAATAATTTTAAAATAACGGAGGTATAAAATATTTTGAGGTTTCCTGAAGATGTGATTTTGAGACAAAATAAAATCACATTTACGAGAGGACTGTCAGCAAAGTACAAGTTCATTTTCTGCCCCATGCTACGAATATAATAGCAGTGACTTCTAGGCTGATTTACACGGATGTTTGGGATACTCAATTACAAAACTCCATGTCTTTTTTGGAGCAAAAACCCTCCTCTGCTCTGGGCTGCAGCGTTTGCCTGGTGAGTTATCCCGGTGACGCGAGGAAGCCGTAACCCACCCAGCCATGGTGCTGGCAGCGGCAGCAGCCACAGCCGGCAGCGAGCCTCGAGCGCAGCTCTAGCAGCCGATGCACGCTTGCGCTTCCATCCCTGACGTTGTCTCGAAAATGGGTTCCTCATGTTTAAGCTTGTCTGTGGTGTTGCAGCCTGTTGTAGCAGGAAACACCAAGAAGAAAGGTGGGCGATTTTTCTGGCTGCTTTTTTTTCGTTCGTTCTTCTCTACAGGTTACACAGCGCATTGCCTGTTGTTTCAAACATGAAATATTGACATGGTTTGGGGGCTTATATTCTGCTGGACTTGTCCATAGCAAAAATTTGCATGTTTTACACAAATTTATTTTCAGAGATTCATTGTGGTGCCACCTTCTTCCTTGTTATGAAGAAACCACACGAGAGAAATTATGTGACTTCGATGCAGGCGTGTAACCTCTCCCTGTCACCGAAAGAACTGTGTTTACTCACTTTTGTTTACCCAACAACTAAATTGTGATAACGCCAGATTAATACTGCTCTACAGTCCAGTTTTCATGAAGTATTTATAAAACCTGCTCCCCTGCGGTATGTGGGTGAGATTGTCCCACCCCGGCTCGGACTGACTGGAGAAGGAGGGAAAGGCAATGTGAGCGGCCTGCCTCCGTTTAGCTTTGAAATGTAGCAGCTTAAGCCTCTAGTTGTTTAAGGCAGGAAGTTTGTTTTTGGTTTGGAATTTCTTTTTATAAAGCTTTCTGCTGCTTCCCACACAGTTCACTTCCATTCAAATAAGTCGCTTATCGAGGTATTAGCCCAAATCTCTTTGCCGCCATAAAGCGCCCGTGGCAGTGTGCACACCGTGTCCTGTCAGCTCCAATGCTGCCTGGGGAAGGGTTTGTCCCCTCGTGGCAGGGCAACCCCCCCCCAGCCTCCCCCAAAAGAATTGTTTAGAAGGTAGGAAGGCCTGACAGGATGGTGTGGCCCTTTTCCACCAAAAAAAGTGGTTTTGAGGAGAGAGGTTTTCAGGGCTTGCCCCAGGGGTGTGGGGAGAGGCAGAGATTGGGGGTTCCTCTCAGCTCCTGGGGCCCAGCTCCCTGCTTGTCTGTGGCTGGAAGTTGTGTATGTATATCTGTATCTAGTTATATAAACACATAACTACATGTCCCTTTTTTTTTTTTTTTTTTTAATATGGGGAAAATACCCATGTGGCTGTTGCCTAGCTACTGGTGAAGCTCAGGTGGAGGCTGTGAGGAGCCCGGGGAGGGGCTGTGTGTGTGTGTGGAGGTGTATTGCCTAGCAATGGCAGCCCCCTGTGCTGGGCCTGCTGTGGCCACTGGGGCCTCTGGGAGAACGCCTCTCTCAAGACCCTGCGGATGGGGCTTTTAAAGCTGTAAATTAAAGACCTTTGTATATATTCTGACCCCCACTGTCCTGTAGAAAGTGCTCATTATTCCCTTTCTCTAAAGCAAACAAAACACTGCTTTGCAAGCTCCCTTCCTTTTATGCAAAAACATGCCTCAGTGGAGGGCAGCTCCTTCTGTCGGGTGCCCATTGACATGCGGAGGTTTGGCTTTCCAGAGAGTATTGATATTTTGCACCAGCCTCTGCAGCTGGGCTTGCTAAAAATATCTTTGGACATAATTCAGTGAGGAAAAACATCTAACTGTATAGAAGGATTTTTAAGGTCTGAACTGCTGTTAAATTTCATCCCCTCTCTTTCTCAATAATATGCATTATTGAGCACTCTGTGTAATGCTGTCAAGCATCTGGGTGCTATCAGCTAATGAGTCCTATCCATCTGTATGTCAGTCTCTTCAGACTAAGTGGGATGGTGTATTTACTGAAGTGGAAGGAAAAAAATCCAAGAAAACAGAGAAAATTGCTGTGACAAGGATCACTGCTGTCTCATTAAGAGTTGTACAGTTAGACCTTTCCACACTTGAGATTTCCTTTGCCGCCTCCCAAGCAGTAACTTTCACTGGTCTCCTTGTCCTGCTCCACTGTCCTGGTGCAAGTTCCACTCCTGCATCCATCCCTACAGTGCGTAATTAGTACTAACATCTTTCCTTTCAGGAACCACGCCTCCTCGGCATGCTCTTATTTTCAGGTGCTTAAATGTAGTTTTTTTCTACTTCAGAAGAAACTCGTGTGGAAATACAATCTTTGCTCTGGGCAAAGTTTTGGGGCAGGAGGTAGGGAGAGGCTTTGACCGAAATGTCCCAGTTCAGCCAGGACCAGCTGTGACAGATCGTTAGGGGAGGCAATGATAGAAATAGGAGCTTACTGTGGAGAATGCCCTTCTGCTGGCTCAGTAGTATAGTAATAACTTTAGTGATCTCTTTGTTTTTCTTAAACAAGAACCACCTGGAAGATGAGTAGATAGAATCTAAGCTTTCCCCCAAATTATTCTTCTTGTTGTTGGACAGCTTTTCATCAGCTGTTGATGGTGAGATTCAGGGCGGTTCCAAGTAGAATAAATTATTTGGTAAATGTGAGATGCAAGAGTAACTCTGTGTTCAATATCTGGGTACTCGTAACTTCTTCCAGTATGATGTAGCACCACCTACCAAGACATACTGCCTGTAATTTGGAGGGAAAAGGTTTTTGCATTCTGCAATACTTGTGATATTTCCAAGTGTGCCAGTCCTACTACTTTCCTTCTGTGGGAGAGCCACATTCCAGTCCTAATACTGTATAGAACAAGCTGTGGACACAGCTTGTGCTCCTTAATTCCAAGGAAATGTCTTCACTATCAGACTGCAAACCACACACGGTTGGGTCTTTCACATGAAATCCTCTCTTGCTCTATTGCATTGATTTCATGAAACCGTAAGTTTGCCTGTTCAGTACACTATCTATTTGATTATGTGTTTTGATGTTGCAGTATATCATTGTATCTAATATTCAGACATTTCATCAAAAGACAATGTCTATCCTAATCTGCTGTTTGATACAAATCACTGAAGTATGAGAATTATAATTGAATGAAATATTCAGTCTGATTGCTTTACCTGAAGATGTATTATAAGTTATGAGTAGCCAGTAACTTATTTCCTATTGTGCTTTGATGAAATACCCAAATAAATAAATTGCTATCTGAGGGATTGATTTAGAAGTAGCAAGCAGACAAGAGAGAGCATATATTTCCCTCTTGACTTTTAAGGAGAATTGGTGGTAAATGAATAAGTTGGGGAGGTCTCTCAGTGTATATTGTACTGGTGGAACGCCAACACACAGAGGATGGTGCCTTGAGCAGAAGGAAGGCTGTATGTTCGTTATATGAGAAATGTATCGCAGTGCAAAGCACAAATTTTGGCTATAATGTGGTTCTTATTCTTGATTACGCTGGGTGGATATTATGGCCAACAGGACTCTTGATTTTGGTGGGAGCAGAACTTGACACATGAATTGCTTTTTCAGCTTTAAGGAACTAATTCTTTAAAGAGTTTAAAAACTGAGGTGAGAGCAGGCATATTCATTAAAAAGGTCTATTTTTGTGGAGTCGATTAACACAGTTGGAAGACAAAGACAATGATAATGATATTAAATGAGTATACTTGAAAAATGCTTGGGAAAATTGTCTTGTTAACAGGAACCAATGAGCTGGTAACCTGAAATTAGACCCATGGGACTTATGCTTTAGAGATACTTGGAGCTAGAGGCAGAAGGATCAAGATTTTAAGCACAGAAGAATATATATTTTTAAATTCCACATTAGATTGAGAAAGTATGATTACCATGTGTCTTTTAATATGTCTTAATTTGCAAAAATTATCCCTAGTTCTGGAAGACCTTTCACTATGCCGTAATGAAGATAACACTCTTGACATCAAACACTTTGTAGCCAAGCATAAAGGAGCTTTGACACAGGGTGATGTTTATGAGAGAATATTGCAGGAACCTGCTAATTATTGTCTGTCCTTTTAACTGTTGAAAGGAAGGCTTCGCAGGAATGGTACCTCCAAAGATGCTATTTCAAGGAAAGATCTGCTGTTTGCTAGTGGAACTTTCTGAGCTTCTTGGTTTAAAAAAAAATTAATTCATAAGTATGTGGGATCTAAAAGTTGTCACTAATACTGCACATTAGGGCAATTTAGTGCTTTACAAATGCATAGAAATACTGAGGAGATGTACTGGTTTTATACAAACATCTCATGAAGGGACAATCTAGTAAATCTGATTTAGCTAGAACTTCTATCTTTCTATGGAACTGCATTTCATAAATGAGTGAATGTGGCCTAGAACAACTGGGGAAAAAACCCAACCAGTAATGAATAAGTTATTATATTGTTTCTAGGGTTAATGATGTTTCAGCACTGGTTTTGTGAGCAAAATAAACAATTCTCTTAATTAGAGACAATGTTTGATGTTAAATGAGAATTTCAAAGATGAGGAACCTGCATAATCTGTATGGTTATATTGATATGTTATGTTGGTATGACATGCTTGAAAAATGAAGTCGTGATGCTATATGCTCACAGCTAAGTAATATTCTTATTGGCTTAATGAGACCTGCTCTTAAATAGATAAGGCCTCAACATACTTTAAATTATAGTTTTAATTTAGATTTAAATTAGTATCGGGGAGAGAATTTGTAAACGGTGATATTTTAGGAATGATAAAAAGTAGGCAAGAAGTACAAGAAGTAAGGTTAGGTGAATGTTTTACATTAAACTCTGAATACCTAGCTGCTCACGTGAACCACAAAAGCAATTTTGATTACCTCACAAAACCCCTTGGTTTTCCTTCCTCTCCGTGCTGAAGACAAAATCCACATAGTAAGCCCACTAGTATAATCAATGCCTTTTGTAACTTCTTGGCACAACATTGCACTTAATCAGACTTTGGGAAAATGAACTTTATTTTTGGACTTGTGGGAAGGAATTGCCCCTTGCAAGGAGATAGGAATGTCATTTCTTCTCACGTAGTTGCCTCATACCCTACTGTTTTAGGAATTATGCTGTATTTTTCCTTAATCTTGTCAGGTAAAGCTGTAGCTCAGTTCCAAGCACAACTCCAGACTTCTGTTTGATAACACATGCAGCAAATCTATAATTTAATTTATATACCTGTGAAGGTTGTTAAGCAAAATAAACCCCCATACATTAAAATCATAATAGAATTTATGCAAATCCCATTTCCCACCTGAATTACTGGGCACTGTTTGTCAAAACTCCTTTTTTTTTTTTTTTTCCTCCTTCTTAACACAAGCTCTGTGCTGCTTCTGTTTTTCATTTTGTTGTTTTAAACCAAATGGGAATCACAAATAATTTCAAACTGATTTGATGCTGAATTTTTCATTTAAAAAACCCCCCAACAACCAACCAAAAAACAAACAGCAAAAATCCCCAATGGTATGAATACAGTAATTCTCAAAGCAGCAAGAAGCAGCAGCCTGAGCCCCTACCTGAATTTTCAAACTTGAAATCTTATCTGTTCATTCTGGTTTTAAATTTTATGTCTTTATTATTTTAAGTAGAGGAACAATGATGTTTTGGCTGGGGAAAGGCTGTATGGCCTCTCAGACTTTGCATCTTTCCCCGTCTGTTTGCTTACGTGTATTTTAAAACCTGGGGGTTTTCCTCCTTTTTTTTTGGGGGGGGGGGGGGGGAGGGCACGGATCTTTCTCTGAAGTTGTTTCCCTGGATATTTTAGTAAGAATGATTTCCAAATGATCTTCTTTCCGTACCAAAGAGAAAATTCAGATAGTGAGCCCAGTGGTATGGCTCAAGGCCTTTTAAGTGCCATGTTGCGCTAAGATACCATAATGTTCATTCTCCCAAGGTCCCAGACCCCAGCAGTTTTTGACACATGGGAAGAAATAGCTGGTGGGAAGGGTCTTCTGTTGATCCTCTGTGTAACAGGGGATGCATGAAAGTGTTTCATTTTCTGTTTTCTTACTATTTCAGATGTGCTCCTTCAGTTACGCTGTGTGATTAGCAGTTGTATCTTGAATGAAAGCAAGATTTGCGAGCCATGGTCTCCTTAATCTTGGCTTATGTCAAATGTTTCCTCTTTTGTAGCATGATTTCTAAAGCTAAAACATTCCTATTGTTTTAGAGTTTATCTAATTAATTGCAAATTAATTATTTTCTCTGTGGCCTGTATGTTGTGGGAGCTTGCTTTGGATAGGATCGTTTTACAGTTCTGCACTAAATTGGCTGAGGTGCAAAGCTATGATGTGCGATTGTGCCCTCTAGCCTGTTTACGTCTTCCTTCAGATATGAAGAACTGAGACCCTGATGTAGTTGTATCTTGCTCTAAAAGGGCACATTTACTCACTTCAATTCTTTCTCCATCAGATACCCTCACTGTTAAATTGAAAGCTTCCTCATGACTCTGTGTGTGTTCTGTCACTGCATCTACTTTACAGTCTCTCTTGTGTGTGGCCATGAGCAGAAACTTGTTTATTTTTTGTTCTGTATTTGTAACCTTACAGTCTTTGACAACTCTTCAGTTAGATTTGCCAAACTTTGGAGGGCTCAGTTTTGTATGAAGGTAGAGAAAAGAGTTAAGCTTATCTTTGCTGTATGTAAAGCAGTTTATACCTGTAAAGTGTCCTCTGGAGTGCTGCTCTGCCTGCTTTGTTCTTGAAAAAGTGTAACTACTTTAGGGAATCTGTAAGCTTCTGATTTAATTCCTGGACTTTCATTGTAAGTGAGGGATGACCAAAACAAAAAATAGGTCAAACTTTGGGGAAATGCAAACCTAGATTTGCAGAAGAAAATTCTGCTTTGTTATGTGCATAATTCCTGCTGATCTGGCACGGAATGTATGCCCATGTGAAGAGTGGGGCAGAATTGAAGCTCTGAAGCTTTTGAGGTTTCCCTTTACTTCAATAAGTGTTTCTGGTGCTCGGCCCACCTTAGAGTGAGGCCTTAAATGTCAGATTTTTTTTGATCGCATTTAAAAAGGTGACTCATCGTGAATGCTTTATTGTATGTTGGGCTGGGAAGGACAGATAATGGAGTTTTGATAGCAAAACATCAGAAAGTGGAAGAGATCGCATTATTGCAAGAGTGGGAAAGTTAACATATTTATTAAAGTTCTGACAACTGTGACAGTCATCCTTGCCTGTAAATGTCAGTGCATTGTAAGCTTCCATAGCTCCCTTCTTGTTTCTCAGGCTGTTGTCAATCACTGCAATTACCACATAAATCAAAAGTCACAACATAAACTTTCTTTACTTCTCTGCTGCATCCTTTTTAAGTTCAACATGTGATGGAAGCTGTGATTTGTTTTTCAGAAATATTTTACAATCACTTGCTATTCAATAAGATGTTAGTGAAAGCACTGTTTTTAAACGCTACACGCTGGTCTAAATGCCCAGCCACAGTAGGTTAACACTTTGCCTAGCTTTATTGCTGTTACTACACATGGATTTTAATAAAATATTGCAAACAGGACAGTACACAATCTTACATAACTGACCCAAAAATGAAGATGTAAAAGGGAAAAAATATGTACAAAGAGTAGCAGTTACATGATGAAAGTTAAAAAGGGGGGGAAGGGGAAAAAGTGTAATGTAAAAACAAGAAGGTTGCCTTTTGGTAAGAGGTTGAAGGTCATGGACATTACAGAATTACAGATATATATGTATCTGTGCATCATGGGTACATCAGTGTGTTTTATGGAGAAACCTGTTCTTCATCATGTTCTGATTGCATTTTTCTAATCCATAAGCAGAATACCTAACCAGAACTGTTTTAATTAGCTGCTTCTGCAGTGGCATGTTCCAGAATAAATCCTTTTGCAGCTGGGTTGAGATGTTAAGGATAAAACGTACTGGGGCTTCCTCAGCAGCTTACAGCTGTGAAAACAGATAGGTCTCTAAGTTCTTCATTGAAATGTGTTCCCACTGAACAGATTACTAGTTTGATTCTTTTTTCTTTTCTTTTTTTTTCTGACTTTTAAACTGTCTTTTAATGTCTGTGGTGAACAGTGCATCTAGGAATCTAGAATGAATGAGCTACAATAGTTTAGTTTCTAAATCCCTGATGCCGCACAATTGAAGTCAACGGGGACTTAGCTATTTACTTCAATGAATGCAAGATCAGACTGTAAAGGAGGCTATTCTATTGCTGTTGAAACAATTATGTTATAGCTATCTTTCAAAAACACATATATATATTAGACTAGCAGACGCTAAGCTGTGTTGTTTATGGTTTTGCTATTGTTTAATACAATCTATGATGTCTTTGCGCCAATAGCTCAGATTAATTCTTTTCAGTTCTTTGTTTATGATTTCTAAGCTTCAAAACAGAAATAAATCTTCAGGACAATATTTAACAAGTCATTTAAGTTACTGTTTCATTTTATATTTGTTTAGAATATTAAAGGTTTTATGCTTTTCATAAATCAGTTTTCCAGGAAATAAGTCCTTTGCTACTTACCCTAGCAAAATCCAACTGGCAAGGGTTTCTTGAATTGGCACTGTATCCTTCTGTTCAGAGTTTATTTATCTTTATTATATCCAAAAAGGCAATGTTTATCAGTCTTGTTATAAATTACTTGAAAAAAGGCCTAACAGACAAATCCTGTCCACTGCTTCAGTCTGTTGTGAACTTAGCTGTGTGGAGTTCCTTAGAGCAATTTCCTCCTTTGTCTTCATGTAATGTTTGTTTCAGTTTGGCTGTATGAAGTAAATAAAGATGTGGTGTGGTTTTTTGTTTGGTGGTTTTTGTTTTTTTCTTTAAATTTCAAACCTCTGTAGTTTATAATCTTCCAAATTTAAACATATGTAACAAGGACTAATTTTCATGCAACAGTCTCAAAGTGATTAATCATTTGATTAGATATACAACTTGATTAAGGAAAGATGATTTTTTTTTTCCATCAAGAACATGAATTATAAAATTCTTTGTCCAAAGAAATGGAATGCATTTACCTAAAAATAGGTAGCCTGACTAGCTGATACATTGGTGTTTTGCTGGCTTTCCCCTTTTGTAAGAATGGAATCATTTTTGGGGCAATGTTCTGGAAGACAGTCTTGTCTTACTAGCAGGAAAATCTATGGCAATATCCCTGCTTCCTCATTATTCAGGTATTCAACATCTTGTTCTGGATGGCATAGATGCTTTCCACTGTTTCTTACGATATGGCAGCCTCTCAATTTCTGACTTCATTGTTTTGAATTTTCCCTCTAGTTTTTGGGTTTTAAGCACTATGTATCTCAAAATATGTGATATAGAGATGTATGGTTTCTTTGACACAGCTATACACTGAATGATCCAGATTGTAGGGATTGAAGTCAGCAAATCACTGAGGCACATATAAGCAACTAGCTAAACAATCAAAATGGGTTAAGGAAGTTTTTGGAGAAGAAAATCCTACTTTACCAACTGTGAAGTCATGCCCTTTACTGAAGCCAGTAGCAAGGATTTCCTGGTTGTCTGTGGGGTAGGAATTTAATCTGTGAGTTGTAATCCTAAGGAACTCTTCTCCTATCAGACTGGAGTGTGATGAGAAATCAGAAATTCATCCCTGAAGACAACTTCAAGAACTCTTTGTGTTCTTAGGATTCCTTGGTAACATCATTCAGTCACATGTTAACATGTAAATATAGGGTATATGTGCATACATTTATAGAGAATGACTGTATATACTTAAGTATTTGAGAGAAGATTTATGCTGATTATTGTATATCTATCTGAATTGCTCACTGGCTGCTCATGGTTGGGGTGGATGTGTTAAGACACACACCAGACATTCTACTGTGTCTTTAGGTAAAAGTGGAAGTAGGATTTGGAGCAGGTAGCATGTGTTCCCTGTCTCTTCACACCAGAGAAGTCACTGTACTGAGCTGCATTGTAGAAGTGTATGTAGGTGTATGCCAGAGCTACATATAGAAAGGCAGGCTTTTTTTAATAGCTGTGCTCTGAATATCCCATTCCCAACATGTTCCACTTCATTCCCCAGATACCCGCTCTGAGTGGTTGAGGGCAATGACACTGAGGGTCCCATACTGCTAGCAATGAACACGCATTTATTCATTCTTTGGTATAAGGCTGTGCAATCTTGGAGTAGGCAAATCCAGATGACAATTACCTAAATTAGCTCTGCAGTGAAAAATATACCCCAATAATAAGCCGAGCTCCTCATGCATGATTAGGTAATTGAATTTGTTCTATTCCTGTAAATTAAAAGGAGGCCATATTTAAGTTAGCTTAAGAAAAAGTGAGATATAAGCTGGGATATCTGCTTTTTAAAAATCCTTTTTCTCTTTGTCTTGCTGTGGTTTCTAAAGATAAATGTTTTGTTTTGAGAAAGCTTTTGTTCAGTATCAGTCATCACAGTTTCCAAAGAAAAGAAAAGGTGCCCTGGCCCCACGAGTTTGTGTGCATGATAAATATCTATCAAAATGCAGATCACTAAAATAGGAAGTATATTGTGTGTCATGTTGTGTAGCTAAAATAAACAATACAGTTTAATACTGAATTCGTATTTTGCCAACATTTTGTGCTTTTTAAAGTGTAATCTGCATCTTGTTGTTCTCAATGTAACCAGCAGCCAGATTCACTGCTTTGTCATTCACCTGTAAAATAAAATCAATGAAGACTGACAGCTTTTCACGTCCAGTCAGTGGCAATTAACTTAAATCTTTAGCTGATGACTTTGTAGTCAAAATCACTCTTATAATACAAATTTATCTTGTACAAATCAAGAAGATGCTGGGTGAAGACTTTGACTTACTAATGACAAAAGTAGGCTATTTATATATTCTGTGAAAAGGTCTGAATTGTACTGTTCTTACAGGTAGTATTGGACAGACATCATGGCAACATTGATACATCACGGTCAGGATGTCACTGTGGTGAAACATGCTATGGTTACCATATACTGTGGCTGATGAGACTATAATTAGTGCCACTTGAATACTGATACAATGTCACAATAAATCTCCAAAGAGTACCTTCCTCCAAAAGGGTGTCTGCCTTACTCTTCATGCCAAGATTCACTAATCACCTTTACTGGTTCCCCAGTGTATCGTTTTCTTGCACATTGTAATTTCTTGCATTAAAGTAGCACATCTGAGAGCTGCTATCGTCTGGGCTGTGCTGGCATTTTCATTACACATCCCGTTTCTCACAGGCTTGTAACTCTTCTGTAAAAAGGAAAGTGCCGTACGCAGACACCTGGCCATTGATGTCTTCAGTCTATCTGTTCTCAGCCCAGTCATGCAAATGGTTAGAGCCTTGTGTACCAATGAGTTTGCATTACCTTTAAAGGATTGGTCCCTGTGTGTATTTGATGGATGATTTCTGTGATTTTTTTTTTTTTTTTTTTTTTTTTTTAGAAAAAAAACTAGAATCAACTCTAACTTTAGACATAATGCCTTTCCCTTAGGTATGTGCCTGTTTATATTTTCTGGCTGTGGGGAGAAATAACATGAAGTGAATCAAAGTGACCTACCAGTTCCTACCCAGAGGAAAGTGGTATTTTTGCACTGTAGCCATCCATGTCCTCACAGGTGGTTCTGTTCTTACATTGGCAAATGGATAGTTGATGGAAATAAATAGTAAGTGCCATCTGAAGAAATTATCAACTTTGCTTGTGAACAACTATTGACACAAATGACAGCAGCATGCGAAACTGACTTAGTTAACTTTGTGTTATAAGATGTGATTGGAGATTTCTGGTTTTTTTGCTTGAAATTCTAAAACACTGTAGTAGTAATATTAGTGACTGTTGAAAGATCTAGGTTTGCTTTAACAAATTCTGCTTGCACTGCCCTGCTTTTCTTGCTGTTCTTTTAGTCTGTCTACAAGCCTGAGTAGATCTGTGATGTCTGTGTTCTTGACGAACCATCTGGAAACTGTGAAACTTTGAGAATCTGGAAGCGTTGGAAGAATTCATTGTCTGTAATAGATCATTCTGCTAACCTTTATGCCACTGTGCAACCAATTAATAATCCCTTAAATCAGGTTGTTGCTATGTATTTCTGGATTATTTACACCTAAAATAACAAAATTATGTTTTATGAGGCTCAGGTGATTCTCAGGAAGTGGCATCACCTAACTTGCAGTGGCTGACTCCCCAGAAATGTATATCTTAGTGATGCACAAAATGGGCTAAGGGGACACAGATGTTCTCAAATGCTACCAAAATAAAGACTTAAATATGTCTTTCATGTTTCCTCTCATCCACTCTTATGGACAGAATTTTTAGTACTTCGGTTTCTGTGTCCAGCTCAATGAATTGAAGTCAGATTTCCTATTTAGAGAGTATTAAGCAATTGTCTTCACAGTCAGTCTCTTCTAAGCCAATACACAACATATTTTTTTTCTGCCTGGGTTGTTTTTTTTTTTTTTTTTTCCTTCTGTAAGTTAAACAAAATGTTAAGTGCTTTGAGAGGATGATTAAACAGACCATTTTGGTAAATGATTCTGACCTTGTCATTTACTTTAAAAACAGGCTGTACATCCATATTCTTGTTCCATTTCACTGAGGATGTTCTCAATTTGCCGGCTGTGCATATGTTTGTTTTAAGATTTTCCAGCAAATTGAAAGCTGCCTGCAGAGGAAAAAGATTTAAAAAGAAAAAAAAAAAAAGGGGGTGGGTGGGGGGAGCAACGAATACTTTTCAGAAGGAGGACCAATGCTAGACATGCATGTAGGAACAGCAGTGGCTTTTTTTCTGTCTTCCTGGTACTTGCAAATAATATGTTAAATAGTTCTATAGTAAAATTCCATACATATATATACACACACGCCTTCTCATAGATATGTGTATATACACACGTGCGTGCAGTGATTTCCAGCTTCAGTGCTGAATTTAGAGCAAGACCCAGCTTACTGAAAGTTGATGTCTCAATCTTGAATGTAACTGTCAAAGACAAAACAAACAATACCCACCCCCCCAGCCCAAAAATCCGCAAAGGCCCTACAATGTGCCATCACCTAAGAACACCCTTCACTAAAAAAGCAGTTGTGTGCTTATATCTTCCCCCACAAATATTTTTTTATTATTATTTATTTATTCCCAATCAGAATTGTTTCTGTAGAGCTAAGGAAGAGAAAACATGCTCACCATGTAATTTCTGCAAACTGTTCATACTCGGAATGTTGAGTGGTTTTTCTTTATAAACAGCTACAACATAACTTTAAATTTACTGATTGTATTTTGGCTATATGCCTTGAAGTAAAATGACACACTTCCAAAATACATGGTTTCAATAACTGCACAAACAAGTTGGTTTTATAGTCCATTTGCAATGTGATTTACCATCTAGTACATCATCTATCAATGTGGCAGTGACAGCATTTAATTAAGAATATCAAAGGGGTAAAATTTTAGGCTTTCCAAAATTTCCCAGGGTTACCTTTTTTTTTTTTATTTTCTTCTTGAACTTACCACAAAATAATAGATCATTTTGTGCTGAAGGGTTTGCTTGTTTCTTGTGCTATAGTCTTTCTTGTTATCATGGTGTTGACCTCAGCACATTTTATTTATTTTCTTCAGACTTGGTGAACTACTATATGTGCTGTTCAATAGCTGTCAAATACAATAGGATCTGATTGATGAAGGACGAACTACCTTATGAGATCTTAGTCCTAAAGAGTGTCTTCAGTGATTTAAAGGGCACTTAAACCTAGGAACAAGTCTTAAATGTGTGTTCTGGGGCCTTAAGCAATTGATAAGAACAAGCAGTTGTGCTTGGTAAAGAGGTAACATTATTAAGCTTTGTCACTTACGAATTTTTTTTCAGTCCACATCTGCCCTCATCTCTGCATTCCAAAATTTGGATTTCAGGGTAAAACAGATTGCCAGCCTAACCAAAAGCATGTGATATAGCTGCTCTTTTGTTTGTTTGTTTGTTTGGTTTTGTTCTCCCTTTTTTCTGTAATTGCTCCTACTGCTGTATGATAAGAGTTGGTTCTGTCTGTAAATCAACTGGAACTGGAACAGGAATAGGTCACTTCCTCTGCAGCCACTGCAATATTCAAATAAAAAAATAGAGTAATAATATATATATAAAAAAATAAACTACTTTGAACAACTCTCTAATGCTTTTGATATCTAAAACATTTGAAATCATGCAGTGGTCACCATGTGTAGACAAGACTATGAGGAAGGCTTTGAAATGATTCCAAAAGGAGTACTTTATCTTCGTCAAGATTTTTCTTTTTCTGAAATTTATGTATTAAAAATGTGCTTTTTGAGTTAGATTTTTGTTGTTGTTAGTGCAGTCTTTATTAGGCTGGCAGTCTATTTTACCTTAAAATCTACCTGTACTGTACATTAATATCATACGTACAGCAAGTGTAAAGATAATTGTCAGTTTGTGTACGTATATAGGCTAAGCAGAAGTCTCGGTGAATTACTATGTTCAGAATAGTTAGCAGAGCCTGCAAGCAGCCAAAAGGTGATTTGACAAATATTTTTTAACTTTTACCTGTCTTCAGTTAATCACTGTAGAGTCAGAAGGGCTTGAGAGGTACCACTAAACAGTGCTTCTTTCAAAGACGTGTACAATGCTATCTTTATTTCATGTTATTGGGAAGACTGTCAGCATTGAGTAAAACTTACACTTCTGAAGCAGCTTTTTTTGTTAAGGAGCTTAAAGCAGATGCTTTCTGACTCTTCAGCAGTGTGGAAGAATGCTAGTATTGCTGCAATTTGCAAGTAAAATGACAAATATCTTAGAAGTTAGTTTCATTTGGGTGTTGCAGTACTTGTCCTCTGCCCTGTCTATATTTTTATTCACAGTTGTAAAACTGACTAGAATAGTAAAGAGAGGAGAAGTCCTCATCTGAATGAACCAATGTCCATTTTAATTCATCCCTTTTTTTTTTTTTTGGAAAGTGTTAGTTGCAATTAAGGATGCTCCAAACAAGTTTAAGTCATCTGTCTAGAACGTTGGAGGCAATTACCACCAGTATTTGTTATTTTTCAAGCTTCCTTTATCAATTTCCAAAGAAGTAATTAAATCTGTCTTTTTTTTCAGGGGTGGGCAGCTCAGATTTCTTCAATGAGTAAACATATTATGAATTTTGGAAGCCTTATGAATAGAGAAAGGTTAATATTTTAAACTCTGTGGCTGTTTTCCATGTTGCTTGCTGACTAAAACTTGAGTTAAAAAGAGTGAGAATTTCTTCCTGAGCCCAGAAATCTAAAGTGTCTTTCTGTATCCAGTTTTTGGTAACACTTTGTTCTACAGCTAAATTATAATTTAAGTCCCTATTATAACTAGTGACATTGGATTTTAAGAATGTTGTACCATTAGAAATGCTCTAACAGCTTAGAAGAATACATAGTGTGTAAGCCAGCTGGCAAAAACTAAAAATGGAATATTTGTTGTGATGGTCTTGAAAACTGCCGAGTCCCTCTCTTGTATTTGGGTGGTTTCTTAGGATTCTAACTCCTTCACAACAAAGTGCACAAGCTATTTTAATTGAAACATTTTTACATTGGGAAACGTTTTTATTTTCCATCTTGACATTTTGAATATTTGAGACGAGGAAAACTTTCAACAAGTGGGCTGCATTCCCCTTGTATATTTTTTTTTTTTTTTTTTCTGAAGATACCTTTGTGTCTACTACACTGAGTTGTTTGGTGTGCTGTTATCTATTCAGTTTTTTTCTGTTGGATAGACCTGTCAGACCCAGCATGAATAAGACTCACTTGAATTTGTGAATGAAAGGAAACCTTATTTCACAAAACGAAGCCAAGCTGGGTAGTCATCTTCAGCTCAGTGGAGGCACTTGGCAAGTAGGTTTTGCTCAGTGGTTCAGATTGTTCAGGTTTTATTCATGGCCCTGGCTCCTTATTCACAGAAGCAATTCCTCTGAAGTCAGTAACATTACTAGTGAGAGTATTTCCTTATTTTGTGAAGAGGTAAATTCTCAGTTCATTCTACTGCAAGAGTAAAACCTTTGCTTATTTATTTGAATATGTGGGAGGGCTGGCATTGTTGCTGCTGTGTATTTATTTTATCCACTTGAATTCCTCTGTAAATTATACGTGTGTGTCTGGTTATTTGTCAGTTGTAATCCAGGCAGGTCATGAGCTACTTTTGTCTTATGGTCATGCACAATCAATAATAGAGTGAGTAGCTCCTGAAAATTAGTAAATGAATTTTGGCATCTTTCTGTTGGCAAATTGCTTGTGAACAGATGGCAAAATTTTAAGATTTAGTCAAACATCAAAGTTTTTCCTATTCTGCCACCTGAAACAATCAGATCTGAAGCCAGTTGGGTAAGTGTAAATTTACTGCCAATGTGTGGTGGAATAATTTATGCTCTTCGGTCTTCTAGATGACTTGAATGCATAAATAATACAGATTTTTCAGCACAGGAAGATTTTATGAGAGTTGGAGTTGTCTAGTGGTTAACTTTGTGGCTGTGTGTTGCTTAGTTCCATCTGTATTTCATGAACATTGATTCCCATGCTTTTCAGTTATAGTCTGATCTAACTGTCACTAAATTAAAAAGCCATTATCTTTAATGAAAAATGCATTTATTCAAGTTCTTTAGTGTGTATACCATTTCTGTGATGACACACATTGAGTCTCTGATGCGCACTTCACAGGTTGAGTGTGATGGACAGCAAGAGAAGGGTAAAGCACCTTGTGCCCCAGAAGTCCTGTCATGAGCTGAGATCAATAATTTTTTTTAATTAAAAAAAAAATTATTGAAGTGAAATACACGTTAAAGTAGTTAAGAAACACTTTATGAACAGGATTAAAATAATAAGGATCTTAATGTAAAACTAAATAAACATTTTACCCTAGTTTTTCTATAAATCATTGCATATTAACCCTGTTCTTTTTCAGTGTATTTCTAGGGCATCATTTCAGACATTCATTTCTTCGTAAATAGTCAAAATGGTGCACAGGGATACAAATGATGCAGTTGGAGATCCTCTGCTATGTGATATTTTGATGAGAATTTTGAATGTGAAGAGAAACAGCTCAGGTTGAGAGGCAAACAAAGCCTGGCAGAGGTGGCGTGTTGCATAACAGCATTGCAAGATGTTGTGGATAAATTGACAGCACAACCTGGGTTCTCTACGTGAGCTCTTTCACTCGCAGCTTTGCCCAAGACAATATTGAGCAAAATTCTTCAGTGAGATAATTTTAATTGCTAAGTATATTTGTGTGTTTTTTGGTGGGTGGGGTTTTTTTGTTTGTTTGGTTTGGGTTGGGTTTTTTGGGGGGGTGGGGGGTTTGTTTGTTTGATTAGTGAAAAGAACAGAAAACTTCTGAGGAAAAAGTGCTATTGTATAGTCAAGGGAGAAATTGAATTTAAAAAACAGACAGCTTTTTGTACATTGTGTACATTTTTGCATTTACATGGAAATTTTTCAAAGATCATTGTCTCTATTGCTGATTTATCATTGAGTATGGAGCCATCTATAAGATAATTGCAAACTATGTGTAGTCATTGAGGCAAAAGTAATACATATGACAGGTGGATTTAGATGAGACTAGACTTGAAACTAGAGGCTGTATTGGTAAACTAAGACACTGTTTCAGTGCTGAAGGGGAAAACCAACTTGGAGAAGTCAAGTGAGAATTCCACAAAGCCACTATTGACGTGTATTTCCATTCTCTCTTGCTTTTCTGCGGACTTTGAAGAATCTCAGTCTTTTAAAATTCTAAGATACATTTCTGACTGCATGATAAATTTGTGATTATCTAATCCAATTTATATGGTAAGAGGGTAATTTCTTTATCCTCTGCATTACAGTTCTTGTCCGTGACTTGGTAATTCCCTTGGAGGACAGGGTCTTTTATAGGGTGCTTAAATCTGATTCTAATCTAATGTAAAATCTAAAAGAACTAGGAAGCTTATAAAATAAATAATGCCTGAACACTAGCAATAACCATATGGATAATTTTAAAGCAAATTGTAAACATATTGTTTTCTGCAACACCATAATGAATGTGATAAACATAGCACTAATCACCTTGATAAATTGTAATTTATCAAGCCTTGATCACTGTATTTCAGGTGATCTGCACTGTGCACGGGAAGATTGTGAGCAAGTGGATTAGCTGCCTGCATGGTCTGCAACACCCAGAAACAGTCCTGGGATCTGATTTTCCAAGGAAGATTATGAAATAAGGACAGGGCATTGGGAGACTGAGGTAATGGAGACATGACCTGGCCTTGTGGATCATCCAAGGATAGGGGATCTGGGTTTGGGGAGAGAAAGAGGCAATCAGGAGGAGTAAGACAGGGTGAATGTGAGGCCCATGTTGAAAAGATTAAGTGTTTAGGGGGAAGGTTGTGGAAGTGGTCTGGCAGAATTGAAGCTGGGTGTTTTGGGGAGCTGGAGATGGATTGGTTTTTCCTTTTTTTTTTGGAATTAACTATTTTTAGGACAATTCGGAGCCCTGTGTTCAAGTCTGTCTGGAGTGCTGCTCTCTTTCATAGGTCATGAGTACAGCTGTAAGCCAGTATGCTTCCAGACTGGCATTTAGAGCCTCTAGTGACCACACCAATACTGCTTCTCTGTCTAGCAGTGCTCATTTTCCTTATGAGCACATGCACATTTTTCAGCTACCACATCTAACTTTTCTCTTCCCCTGTCTTGCTTCAATTACGCCACTTGTAGATTGTACAAGATTTATCTACTGATTCTATACTGTAGCATGAAGAAGCTTTCAGTGCTGCTGCTGGTAATGCAGAAGCATCTGACAAAATCTGTGTCACAAAAACATATGTATGCACCCTTGTGGGGGGTGGCAGAAAATTATAGGGAATAAAGTGATAAAATTAATCCTTTTTGCTATGAACTCTAGAGGTGATACACATGGTCATAGCGAACTAAATATGCCTGATATGATTTGTATGCAGGGGGTTTTATAAATTTCCTATTATGTGTGTTTTAAATATAATTACATAAAATAAATGAAACCACAGAGCAAAAATTTGAGAAAATAACACTATTCAATTCTCAACACAAATTCAGATTACACATTGAAAACTGCAATCACTTCCTGAAACTCTCCATCTAGGTCTTAAATACTACAAAGGCTTTCAAAGAGGGCACTAATCTTACTGCTGTGATTCTAACATATGATAGAAGAAAGAGCCATTCTAGCATTTAATATTTTAGACAGGATCATGATTTCAAGTGTTTAGAAGCTCTTCTGAAGGAGTGGTGTGGTAGGAAGGCAACAAGAGTCTAATAATGTTGATCTCTCTGTGCCTGTAGCTGTAACATTTTTCCTGCCCTGCTGTAACTCCTCATGCCTTTCTATTCTTCAGCTGTGCATCCAGTTATACGCATAACTATCTATCTCTTAAAGTGGGGTGAAGATAGTGGCAAAGTAAGCTTGCCAGTCTGTAACCTAAACATGTTCAGCACATACTTCTCTGTTGTCATTCTATTACTAGGCATATGCTGTAGGTGAATGAAACGATGGAAAGAGAGCTTAAATACAAAGCTATTTAAATTGCAAAAATAAATTTGTAATTGCAGGGAAAGACCTTTAATTGCACAGCAGGGACTAGATTTTTGCTGGAAAAGATGTGGCTCTGTCTTGGGCCCTGCTTTGAAATGTTACAAAAGGTCGTGACTTTTTGTAGTAAAGTCAAGAAAAAACAGGTGACTTTCTGTCTGTAAGTGACTTAGCACTTGCATGAAGTCTTTGATTTGAGAAGCTCAGAACACCTGTCAGATATTAATAAAATCTCATGACCCTGCTGTGATACAGCTGTATGGCATTCTCTCCATCTAAAAGATGGATGTTCCCTAGTGTAACAAACTCAAGTACTTGATGCAGTGGGCTTCTGAGCACAGCAGTATTGAGAAACTTGCAAAATGGGAAATTCTTCAGAAGTTTTGACATTTTGTGAGAAGTCTCTTGCTTTTTCTTTTTATCTATTTTTCTTACACCCCCTCCATCCTCCCTCTGTATGTTCTAGATGTAGTCTAGTTTGCCAGTGGTCTTTGGTTAGCAGGGAAAGGGGTCAGGGAAGAATCATGTAATATTTAAAATATACTGTCACTTCAGTTTGTTTCAGCACTGATACCAGGGGTCCAAGAAGCACTAAAATGCCCCTGAAAGAGCACTTGAAGCATGTTTAGTATTTGCTGAAGGAAATGTAATGACACTCTGAAGGATATAATAGATTAGGACTTAATAGACCTTTTTTTTTGCCTTGTCCTAGCATTTGTTGATCTAAAAGATTCTGTCATTGGGGATTCCTTACAGGTCTTAAGCATCTTATATTTTATTTAGGTCACATTGCTCAGCCTTCCTTATTTTGTCTGTTTATGTCAATGCAGACTCTGCTGTTATTTCAGTCTGAATACCTGAGGAAGAACTAAATGCTTAGCAGCAGTCCAAAATGAGTACTCTGCTCCATTTAATCCCATCACACAGCCATCATAATTGAACAAACAAGTGCGTGTACTGTTTCAGTCAAATTACTAAAGCTGTAGTTTCACTGATGCTGTAAGGTAGTGAAGGCGGCATTTCTGTTATTTTGCTTTGTGCTCACTTTACCCCATCCTTTGTGCCAGCAGAGGCATTTACTTGGGGACCCAGGTTAAATCTAAATACATATTTTTGATGGACTTATTTTAATTTGGTTTTCTGATCTAACTCATCTCTCTCACAAATGTCTCTTCAGATACAAGTATCTGAGACAAGACTGAATAGTCTGGGGAGGAGGTATCTGGAAAAAGGCTGTGATCAAAGTTAAAAGCGGCTTCTAACTTCAGTGTTGGCTTATGCAGTTTAAGGTGTTCCCAAAATAATTTCCTTGAAACCAGAGGAGCTGAAATGGGCCAGGTCTGTCCTTTAGCTACAGTGATACTTGCATACAGGAGCAGAGTGAAAAAGATTTAAGTGATAAAAAGGGAGAAGAAAAAAAGAAGCCAAAGGTGCTTTATGCATCAGAGCTATAAAGAGCTCTATAAGAATACCTTGATGACTGACACTGGAGCACGATCAGTTCCTCCTTCCTCAAAGCTTTTTTCCTGTGGTGAGAAGACTTAAGTTTCTTGAACTAACAAATCAATACTTACATGTATTGACTTGAAATCTAATCTGTATGTTCTTTGTAAAACAACACCTCTGAAAATTCTTATTGCATACAATAGAAAACTAGACTTTGAATTATTCCTAAACATTTAAATTCCCCTGTGCAGCAATATATTTTTACTTCCCTTGTTGTATAAACTACTTCATAAATTAATTGCCTCATTAAAGTATGCAGATTTATATAAGTTCATGGTCGTCTTGTACCTGGTTTTGCTCATAAACAACACTAAGCACACTGATTTAGAAATGCTGCAGATAACTTATCAAGTATGAATGCAGCTATATGTCTTTGTGGGACCTGTTTGGATCACAGCAGTGCAGTAGTTCATTTGAATACATTGCTACAGTGCTATCAAATTCATGTGGTTTTTGTGGGTTTTTTCTTGCAGCTCATGTCTCTTCCCTGCCCCCCCTGTATGGGCTAAGTGTAACCTCTGAACTGAAAATGAGGCTGGAAATGTGTAAGCATATGTTTCCTAAATGATCATTACAGACAATAGTTTGGCAATCAATTTTCTGTACCAATGCAATTGTTTTGAAGCCAGATGGTTATCAAAAACCCCAGTAAACTTACTGGTTTGCAAGATTTATTTTCTAGAAAATTATCATGCTGCATATTTAAAAACAGAAAAATGTTGTAGAAAATATCTATGTTTGTTTAGTTTGAGACATATCATATGTTTCTGTATGGAGATTCTAATGTGGCACTATTGAGACAGATGTAGGTACAGTACACCATCCACCTTGGTATGGTAATTTATGCGGACTACTGTGTTGCACTGCTTGGTGTTCTCCATTCATGTAAGGTACACTATGGGCTCTAGTAACACACTGCATGAAGGCTGGTTTTGCACGGCCAAAAGAAGGTTTGGGTAGAATTTAGGACACCTGAGTCTTCATTCTTCTGATCTCCTGTGATTCTAGGTACAATCACATTTGTATAAATAACTATGTATAACAAAGATGGTATAAAAGTTAGTACAAAAGGTACTTTATTAGCTTTTGGAGCAGCTGAATGTCAGATTAATATGTACTAAGCCATTATTGTCTTGCAGCAAACCAGCAAAAACTTGACTATATCAAGTGCTATAGTTACTGCATGGGGTTTTCCGTTTAGTTAATAAAATGTGTTGGTATATTAATGTACGTTTTGTAAATGCTAAAGCAATATCAAATCCCCTCTTAGAAAAGAATATATCTTAAGGATGCTGCAGAGTGTTGAGACTTAATTCACCAATATTTTGGCATTTGAGAACCCTGAATGACACATCTATGAGTGTCAAGTGAAACAGGATTGCAATGGTGAAATGGAGTGGGGTTTGAAAGTAAAATTTATTGTGGTAGTATCTGGTAGAGCCCAGATGTGTCTGTAAAATTTAAGAGCTTGTTTGCCTTTTTGTTTAGGGACCAGAAGTTTTCCATTCTTGTTGAGTAGCTGTTTCTTACTGTGAAGAATTCCCTTCTGAAGTAGCTAATTAAGTAATATTGCACAGTATGAATCACAGTGTATCTCCTACAATTACTTCTTTTTGAATACTAGATACATGTATCTTCTACTTAGGATGTCTTGAGTTTGATCTCGCTGGCCAGTATGAGTTCTATAAAATCAGTGTGATGCCCCACGTGAAGTTTAAATTTCTGAGAACACTTGCTCAGTGACTCATTTGTTCTTTATATAAAAATATGGTCAAATACCATGATGTTAGGAACAGAGTGATGACATATGCATTGGGCACATTAATTCAAGGGCATAGCTTGATGTTTTTAATAAAAGAGGGTTTTTTAAGCCCCTGCCATACTGAACGTAATTATGGTTACTAATTGCTCTTACAAAATTCAGAATTGTTAAAGCTGTTACTAAATAATACTCAGTTTTGACTGCAGCAGGAAAAATATTTATACTTATTGTTTACCCAGTAGATGTTGTTTATACAGATCCCAAAACAACAGCCACCTTCTGTCTCTTTTAGGTCACTACTCCTCTAAACATGATGTGAAAGTAGTGGGGTTTTTTTCCCAGAATTTTAATTATTTGAAAGAACTGCTGTGTATTTTTTCCCTTACATTTTCTTTTAAGTAACTGATAAATGTTTATGTTTTAGTTACAACAAAGTAAAGATTTTATCTTCAGTGGAAACTTTGAGGGGGTGACATCCCCTATTTTAATTCAAAGAAATGAGGGCTGCATTGGTATTGCATAGTCTCCAAGCCCTTAAAAAAAAAAAAAAAAAAAAAAAAAAAAGCTTCTATGCTCATGAAAGAAATCTGATGTTTTATGCTGGGGAGAGTAAAGGTGCTCATCTCTAATCTGAGAGAGAGTGCACACTAAGGAAGCTCTGGGTAGCACTCTGTTTGCAACAGGATGTTTGATGTTTTAATGTCATCCAGGTGTGTGCCTGAGTGTTTGCAGAAAGACATAAAGTAGCTGCTGGGGGTGTGTGTGGCTTGGTACTTCCAGCTTTACTGTGGGTTTTCTGACTGATATAAATGAAGTGATAAACCGTGTTGAGCAAGTGATTTATTAGCATGTTGTAGGCCAGCAGGGTGATTATATCTAGCACTTGGGGGAAGCAGAGGGTATGGAAATAAATGTGTCAGAAATATAATTAAATGTTTTGTGCTGCTGCTGGTAGATGTATAATTACAAACACCACCACCATCACATACCTACAGGGAGGGAACAATGAACAAGCCTACGTTTGTGAACTTACTTCTTGCTCTATAGGAATTCCCTAGCTTTTCTCTTACTTTAAAATCCTGCTGTTTTTCTTTTTAATTGAAAGGGAATAATAAAAGGTTTTCTCTACCACAAACACAAAGTAGTTTCATTCAAACCTATATGATTTTCATAAAAGAATAAACAACAAATGAAAACACCACCAACCTGAAAACCAGCTGTCAGCTGTGGTGAAGATGTAACTTAAAGTCTGTTATTTGCTTTGGGATTATTTGCCATGGCTTTAACCTGAGCAGTGAATTTGGATACTAAACTTGAAAAGCTATCCTTGCTGAATGCAAATAAGAAGTGTTACTGCCCTTTTGAATACTGAATTAGATGACAAGCTGAACAGCGAGTTGAAAGTAACTTGTACCTGGAAGTCCAGTCCTTCAGCTCACAAATACTTGAATGATCTTATTTGAAGGTCTTTGCTATGTTATGAATAAAAATTTTTTGATAGTTTAGTGGTTCAGGTAGAGACAGCCACAGTTGATACTTTAAGTGAAGACAAGATTTAGGCTTTTGGGAATGTCTGTCTTTCTGTCTTTCTCTTCACTGTCCATCATCTATGCTTGTAATTCAGCAGCCACCCAATTCTCCTATCTGCAGATTTTTTTTCTGTTCTTGTTTTGAGTTTCCAGACACGCTGGAATGAATGATGCTCATCTGGAATTCTGGCAAATGAAAATGCAGCCTGTGTGTAACCTAAGCCCATCCATACCCAGGATCCATCAGACTTTGTTTCGGTTTGGTTTGGTTTTTTTAAACCTATTTGGGTTGACAGTGAATGACCATAAACGCCAGGGTTTGGGAGTAGCCTTTTGATTAATCAGAGTTGGGATCTTTGTAAACTCGTCAAAGCCACCATAGCCACCATGCCTCCAGTATTCCAGATAACTGGCTGAATATTCTATGAATCTGACTTTGCCATTGTCCTTGAAATAAAGATCTGTGATTATACATTTTGGTCACACTTATTTACAGTGTATGTTTTATGCTTTTTTCCATTTAGCTGAATGAGGACTTCAGTAAAATTGGGATCTGGTCAATGCTTATGAAAATTTAGAAAAAAGTATTATTTTTACTGTTCATAACTGCTGAAGCAGTCACTACTTTAGGGAAAGCTGGAAAAATCTTTCAATTATTGTTCAATCCAAAATGAAACAGGAATGCAGTGCGCATACCCTTGATATTTGAATGGCAATTTATGCTTCTCACTGGCATAGTACCTTGAGTTCTGCATGAACAATGATTGATTACATTTTAGATGATGGTTAATTACCCTAAAGTTAAGGTGATGTGTATGTACAGATTCTATATGTTAAGTGTTTTAATGCCCTATGGTGGAGGATTTAAACTGGAGATCGAAAGGTGAGCGGGTCATGAGATCCTATGCTTAAATTTCTCAGTGCTTTGAGATCAAACAGGAAGGTTTGTGTTTCTCTAGCGTGGACGTTTTTTTCTGAAAAGTGTTTGCCATGTTATTCTGTTTTGAAGGAGAAGATAGGTGGGATAAACAAGATGTTTTAGCTAGCAGTACATTGGTCATGATATTTATGGTTCGTCTGCTGGCTTACCTCTTAGGACACATCATTATTTTACTTCTTAAAGAGTGATTCTAAAAGGGTGCATAGACACCCTAAACTCCCTTCTCTTTCATCATCATCCCTTTGAAGAGAACAACTAGTTCCTTGCAAACTGTGTTTTATTTTCTCCAGTAATCATTTGTAGCAATACTTAGCGCTTTCAAAATATGCTTTTAAGGTGTCAGTTTTGCTACAACACCTTTTGATTCACTTTACAGCTGTATTTACTGAACCCTTCAGTGACCAAGAAATGTTGGCTTCAGTATTAATTGTGTTATTGAGTATTACCCTGTATACTTACTGGTATCTCAAGCATAACTTCAGTATATCATACAGTCAGATAGACTTATTGTACTAATAAAAAATACATTGAAGTTATGGCATGCTTCAGATCCTTTAGTCATAAGAGGCATTGCATTCAGAATGTGAAAATTAATATCCAGTCCCCATACCTTATTTATAACCTAGGTTGTTCTGGTATTAATACTTAATCATTAATTTTTGCTAATGTAAACACCATTAGAATTGATTTGGTAGGACATGACATTCCCTGTTACCTTTCCTATAATAAAAATATTCCTACAATTTGTAAAATACCCTACAGGTTAAATGGCTAAATGTGCCATCTGTACTCAGCTGATCTACTTGGTGAGTAGGAATGTAGAATCTGATATGTTTGGTTTTCTTCCTTACTTACTGAAATATCAAAACTAACCAGATTAAATCACTCATTTTTAGCTTTCATTAAAGTAAGTCTGTGACAGGAATTGTGTAGCTGCTGAATTAAAGCAACACAATTAGCTCTGCTTAATGCCTGAGAACTGAACCCTCCTTTAGAAAAGCAAGTGAAAAACATGTCTCACAGCATGTTTGTGTGTTTGAAAGAGGTAATATAAATCATCTTCTATAGTGATTTTCCCCTCTTCCCCGTTTACTCCTTAAGTGCCTTTCATGCTTTTGTGGTGGTTGTATTTGTTCCTATAATGAAAAAGTGATTGTAGTTCAGTAATATGAAATTAATTGATAGACTCTGCTTCTCAGAGAAATGGTATGACCCACTCTGTAAAACCAAACAAAACAGAGTAAATGTTTACCTTGAAACAAATTGAGGAATGCTGTTCTTGATCCTCCAGATTTTTTGCTGGGGAGTCAAGATTGCATCCCATGGGGCTCAAATCTTAACACTAAAAAGGTTATGGGCATCAAATCTGTGGGGGGAAATTGAGGACGTGAACTATTCTGAAAGAGAATAAATACAGAATCTCAAGGGGAAAAAGGAGATAAGTGCAGAAAGCAAAGAAGATTGAAGGTCAGGCTGATCGTGTTTTCAGAGTATGTAAAGAAAAAGATATTAGTAGCAGAGATTTGAACTTTTCCAGAGACATAAGATTTAAAAGCCTTAATTGAAACATCAGTTTTTTTCTACACTGAGAGCATGGAAATCCTTCTCATAGATATGCATAATGTCATCAGGAAAGGAGAGATTTAGACATCAACAGCTGTAACTTTAAAGGAACCTTTAAACTTACTTCTTTTAAAGACACATTGGGGTTAGCTTAGACTACAGGGATTTTTTAATCAAAAAGAAGAGATTCAGGCAGATGTTGATCCTAGCAAACTGCCCAGCTTGGACCCTCTTCCCTTCCATAACGGGATCAACTGCTGCTACTTTACCTTAATGCAGTCCACAACATGCTCCCATGTATGTCACAGCTGGCACGAGATGGAGGCCTTTAGGATGTTTGTTGCTGTTGTTGTTGCTTAAAACAATTTTTGGTTTTAAGCAATGTGTTCAATGTCTTTTGATAAAAATGCATGCTTGCTATATTTTGGGGGAGCTCTAGCCATTTTAGTTCTTGCTACATCCTGTATAGCTTAAGCTGTCTAGGTTATTAACAGTAATACAGTCAACCTGAAGTCCTTTTTCAGGTAATGTTAGCATGAAACACTTTTTTTCAAGCTGAAAAATAAGGCCTTTAGGGGCGTTCCACAGGTGACATTTCAATGTTGGACTGGGGCAGTGTGTGAACAGAATCATTCCCATTGAATTTAATTCATTTAGTCTAAAGGAACTCACAAGAAGGTGTCCACTGTCATTTCTTCTAAAAAGAAAAACAACTAAAGATTGTCACCACAGGGGTATGATGGATTGGAAGTTTCTTCAGAAATATCAACAGCTGTTTATTACAAACACAGCCATCTGTGGTAGAATCTGCCTTGCATATGTGTACAAGCCTACAGTGGTTGGTTGTTAAATGGTCAGAAATGATCCACAGTATCTCTACAGATTATCCTTTTAACAGAGAATAATCGTGACTGTCGAAGTGGCCAGGAAGTGGTAAATGTTCTCTCGAGCTGGCATTTTTTCATGTGGTCACTGAAAATAAAAATCAAATTTCAAGAAACCTTTCTTTTAGTAGGTTTATTCTCAGGTTGAGAGAAGCCTATTCCGTGGAAATTGCTTAATGTTTGAACAAACTCTACCTCACCCCTTTGTAAACAAATGAAAGGAAAATGGGAGGAGTTGATCACATGTGAAGGCTCATCCTGAGTGAGATTTTTAATATTGCTAAATAATCAGCTTGATTAGACATTAAGATTATTAAATTATGAGTGTTTTGTGGATGTCATGACCAGTTTGGTTTCAACTAAAAAGCTATTTTGTTATTGAATTATTGCTGTTATTCTTAAGGACTAGCCTGCCTCCTTCTCAACTGATCATCTTACACTAGCACCTCCTTCTGTTACCTGGGTATCCTACTGACATATGTTTTTCAGCTCTGGTAAAGCTGGTATTTAGACTCTGGTTATACATTGCAGTGATTATTAGTCTGAAGAGTTGTTCTGAGGAAATTGCATGCAAATTTCTATTTATTGACTGTTGAAAGGAAGGTGGAATGCATATTTCTTTCTCTAGAAATTCACCTATAGTATTTTTCATTATAGTGTTATCTATGATGGAGAGTAGCAAACTAAGAGTGCCAAGATACAGTATTTATAATACATAATTATAATTTTCCTATAGCATGGAACTGCATAGAAAGTTATCTAATAAAATCATCCATTGAGTTCTCATCTGCCTAAGTCCTGGACCAAAAAGCTGGATATTATTTGAATGCCAATGAGCCATATAAAAATAAAGGTTCATTGGAAAGGCACAGCAACAGAAATAAATTTAAATGAGTTGTCTCCATTGAGCTTATTTACACCTTAAAGGATAAATTGTCTTTCTCATAATTTGAAAATCTTTGAATTAACTGTGGGAGAGAAAATAAATGCACAAAAGGCAACTTCTGGACAGTCTTGTCAATAGACATGTTTGGAACTGACAACATGAGAAATTATGGTATCAACCTAAAAAATGAAAATCCTGAGGGCTCTGAAAACATGAGATGAAGATGATAGCATCTGTATGCCAGAGTTGTGATATATGAATCCCCCTAACCATTATAGAAGAATCAGTGACTGTCACATGTATGGCACTTTTTGTGTGTGTGTATAAAAAAAAAATAAATAAATAAAAGTTATAATGTTTTGAGCAGTAGGGGAGAGAAGAATTGGTATCTCTTTATTAACAGTGGTTCCTTAGCAAATGAGCACAGAGGTGGATAAAAAAAAAACCTCAAAGATTTAAGAGAAATCTGTAGTAAATTTTAACTTGCATAATACTGTAAAGCACAAGGTAATAATTTAATGAGCTTTTTACAAACATGTTCATCTGGTACTTTAGAATGGTATGCAAAATTGTGGAAAGCAACTTGCTTTAGTTTGATGGAATTAAGAAACAAATTGGAATATACAAGGAGAAGAAAATTAGCTATTAAAGAAATGAATAAATGTAACTCTGTTTACAGTGCCTGGCTGAACTTCAAATATGCTGGCTCGAGGGATTTTAAGTGAGGACACAACACTGATCCGACTCTGCTGTTTGTTTTAAAAACTGGACTGTTGTTGGGTTTATGTACTCTAGTATAGGCATACTGTGTGGGTTCGTGTGGGAACATTCTGTTTTACCAAGTCTCTAAGTCTTCACACAGATTCTGCAAAGTTTGTAGGTGCTTGGGCTTGCCATCCAGGTGAGTTTCTTGAAATAAGTTTTGGCTGACTCAGCGAAGGTGGAGGAAAAAGGTTCTTCTCGAGTGTGGGTGATACAACTTCAACTCAGACTGTGTTTCTGTCTGATCTCTATTCATTTTTTGTTTATGCCTTTAGGACTTGAATGTCTGCTCATCTGCTTTGCATGACAAAGTTTCAGAAAACTGAAGAGATCCTGCTTTATGTCCAGGCAATAGAGTTGAGGATACGATGCTGATTCATCAGGTGTCAGCTCCCTGCAGGTAAGGTTGCTTCTTTCAGGAGTTTTGCATTTGGGATTCATGAGACTTTGTGATCAAATCAGGATCTCTGGTGTATGCTTTTGGTGGCAATTGGAGAGTGCTCTATGTATGGTAATGATTAGGTTATGATGTCTTTACGCTTTGGCATCTTCTAAAAGAAAGGCCAGGCCCAGAATTTGACTGTCTTACAGGGATGAGACCGCAGATATCCCATGAAAATTTGAGGGAAGAAAGCAACATCAAGTTTGAGGCATTCTTGTCTGTAACCCAATCACTGTGAACACTGTGTGTAGTCCTAGGTCAACATGGTTTTTATATTTTCCTTCTAGACTCAGTATGCTCCTTTGTGAAGCTGTCCCTCCATGATACTTTGTAAATGAATGTAAGCACCATGCTGGCTTTGGCTCTAGTTTCAAGTTTTAAATGAATGAAATTGATTGAAGGCCTTGCCTGAGTTGTCTCCCTTGTGTTTGATATTAGTAAGGAAGATGAGTGCAGTGCTTCTGTGTCCTTTTCCAGGTCTATGAATGTATCAGGTATGTGAGGTAAGGGATGAGGCAGTGCAATGCCCTGGGTATCAGCTGGTCAGGTTTCAGTGATACAGAATATGTCAGTATGTCAGTGCGAATGATAAGGTCCTGGGTTATTTGTCATTTGTTAACATGACCGACAGCAGTGTATGTGATGTGTTAATTTTAGCTTGTTGTTTCTCATCCATTTGTAGGTACACAGTATGTTTGTGTTTGGTGTCTGAGGCCTTAGTGCCAGTTTTTCCCGTTACCATATCCAGGCGGGCTGCAAGTATTCTCTCATAGTCCCTACATGTTGCATTTCTGTATCACCTTCTCTTCTTAAGAAGCACAAAATGGTTTACCAATTAGAGAGGATTTTTCCCAGTGGAATCAAATGCAGATATTTCTGGGAAGCTGAAGTGCATCTGGGAGAAAGTAGTACTTTATCTGCTGCTATAAGAAGGGGAAGCAAAATGCTAGGATGTGAATTTCAGCCTTGAACTGCAATAGTCATTGTACAGCTGCTGACAGAAAATAAAAACAAAAGCAATTATGACAGTTCATGAGAGAAGGCCTTCTCAGTCTTGTCTAGGCAAAGGATTCAATAAATAACAAAATAAAAATAATGATTACACATTTGGGGGGGTGCTACTACATACAGTAGGGTAGGTCAGTTTTAGAATTACATCATGCGCATGCTATAGAGCTTTAATTAAGCAGTTGTTCACAGTGAGGCATTTTAATGAATATGGTACTTCATACTTTTCATTCCTCAGTAAGTGTTGTTCTGTAATTTGTACATTATCGCACTTGCATATTGTGTGGTCTCTGTAAAGTCACCATAAAAAATCGATCATTGCTGAGGCTGGGCCTTCAAATACATGAAAAAAAAATTGGCAACATTTGTCTCATGGCAACGGCTCTTCAGCACAGTGAAAGATGATACAAAGGTCTGAAGAAGAGATTTCTTTGTTTCACAAAACATAGGACGCTCCTGTGTACGTGTTTTTGTATTGCAGTTCCCCTCAGGAAAGTGTCCCCCACGTCTAAAAATTGTGTAGACATAAATATTTCTTAAAAGTATTGCTAATTAAGCTGAATCATATCACTTATACTGGTATTCTCATTAAGCACTGAACTTGCATACTTTTTCTATTTGGTGTCAGATGTTGTTAGTTCTTCTGCGCTCCCCATATTTTGCCAGTATTAAGCATCATCCTGAAAGGACAGTATTCAATGTTAATAGAATTGTTTGTTACCATCTTACCTGAGTTATTCTGAACAACATGACACAACAATCGTTACTACTGTTTTTGTTTTACATTTGTTTAATTTTACTATCCTCTTTTTTTCTTTATCCTGAAGCTTACATTTTTGCTTTTAAAGTAACATTTTTCTTTTCTCATAATATTTTGTTTATCTTGCTGTTTGTGGATTTTATGAAAACCTGTTCTGAGCTTTGATGAAATGGACTTTGGTACGCTTTGACTTTTTTATTTTTTAATTTTTTTTTTTTTTTTTTACACTATCTGATCTTGCTCAGCAAGCTTTGCGGTGTTCTTATCTTTATGCGCACTATGGGGGGAGTAAGAAGATGCAGAGAAAAATATACAAGCAGTGGAATGGACTGGAAATGGAAACCAATTATTTGAAGGTGCAGCCTGGGCACAGAACTTGGCGTTCAGGTGGAGTTACTTTTTTGAGTAGCCCTGTACTAGCCACTGAAGTCTATCTCAGTTACCTCATCCAGAAAAGGTGGTATGTCATTTTCAAGGCATCTGGAAAATTAACATAATTATCTAAATGCTAAATATTGTTATCTAAACATTGCTGGCTGTAATTTGACAGCTCAATTCTTGCTGGTCAGGCAGATCTAACAATTCCTCATGGCACTGGATGGGGATTAGGTTTCTCTCTCTGTATCTCTGGAGATATCTTTAAAAAAAAAAAAAAGCGATGGGAAATATTGCACCGTTCTGGCTGTGCTGTGAATCTATCCAAAACTTTATAAGGGTTTCCATTACTGCACTATCTGAATTGTTTATGTGGTTGTTCTTATATCAACCCTTCACTATTGTGCTAAGGTTTTATCACACCTTTTTTTAAGTGTGAACAGAGACATAAGAGGGGGCAGTGATTTGTCGCAGATTGCAAGTACAGCCTCTGGTGGAACAAACATCTCACAAGCCCCAGGCTGTGGGGAAGTCCCAGAAAGCTGATTACTTCTTCTCTTTAAGGACCATATTTCCTATTGGAGTGCTGTCAGCTTCTTATTCTGCTCAGTTCACATTATAAATAATAACACTACAACTGAGGAATATTTTAAAAGATGGCTTCTCTTGTTGAGCTCTATTCCCATGAATAATACTGATGGCTATTGAGACAAGTCAGTCCTTTCAGTTTGTTGTCGTGTCGTGTCCCCCCCCCCCCCCCCCCGATTTTTCTTTCATCAATATTTCTTTTCCTAAATATTACTCTTATTTGACCTTTCTATAGCTTGTAGGTTACTTCTGAGAGGAAAATTATGAATATTTTCATGAGTGAATGTCTTAAACTAATGTTCTCCTCACCATTAAAAAGGGTAACAGAGTTTTATGTTAATGTATTTATCTGTGTGTTAATATAGCTCCAGTGCTTATTTTCTCTGCCAGTGTTTCTAAATATCAGTTAGAAAATATATTCAAAGTGAACTTGATTTCCAGTGACTTTGCATGATAAATGGACTTATGCTAAACATATTTACATATTTTAATGCATTAAAATGCAAAAATGATTGGAGATATTTCAGTGAAGAACTATGGTAACTATCTACACTAATTGCTCCAGATTTAATTGTACCATTAAAGGCATGGGTGTTTATATTGTAACAATATAATCTGTTGTAGGAAGAACTTGCAAAAAGATGGCAAGTAATTGTAAGCTTTCTATAACCAGTATTACTTCTATATGTATTTGTGTAGCAGCACAGTGATATCACTATTCTTGTGGCAAGTGGAGAAGTTCCAATAAGATATCACTTTTATTTGTAAAGAACTTATTTTCTGGAGGCATAACATGTTTGACATAGAATGGGTCAGATTTTTTAGATCTTCACATAAGCAAAATACCCTTGGAGCTAAAAATCTTATAGGGGAAGCTGTTCACAGAAGAAAAGCTCTATCTGACAAACAAGTATTGCCAAATAATCCTTGTGTGAAGTCAGTGCTTTCAAAAGGTAAAATATAGAGGAAAAGGTTTCTTTTGTTTCCTGAATTAGCCAGATGTAGGGCCTAAAATAGCCCTAGGAACAGACTCTTCTAATTTTTTCTGTCCTTTTTTGCATGGATTGAACTGGAAAGACTGATGTTCAGAAATGAAACAAAGTAGGCAGCTGCAATGAGGAAAACCTGGTCAGTGTGAGCCTGTCGTATGTCTGGGTTATGAGGTTATCACAACGTGGACAGGAAATTGAGCTTCCAATTATGTAGGATATAGAGAACTTCAATGTTAGCCTTCTGAATAGAGATTCTTTAAACCAAATCCAGCTAATGGCTGGTTAAAGTATTTAAAAATGCCCTTTGCTATGTACATGGTGCATTTAATGTGCAAATCGACTTAGGAAGTAGATGTTGCCACCACTATTATTTTTTAAATAAGCTTCCGTAACTTTTTTAAATTTGGAAAAAAACAGAAAGCAAAACAAACAAAAAAACAAATTGACGTAATTCTGAATTTCGGTAGTATGCCACCATGCCATAAAATAAGCAAAGGGGCTTTGTTTCTGTGTTCGTTCTTCTTTTAAAACCTATTCAAGGTCATGGTTTGAATAGAAAAGTAATTGGATTTGAGACACCATATGTTGTGGGATGCTTATGACATCCCTAATGAATGTTACAGGGTACTACTTCCAAAAAAGTGTTGACATTAGCATTGAAATGACTGTTGACATGAAAACTTTCATTAGGAGAAACATCTTGAAGTCAATCTTGTCTGATTTTTTCTTTTTTCCACTCATCATGATAAGATGCCCACTCCTGAAATGCAAAGAGGTTGCTTACCTTGCTAAGCTCCAGCCTGTCACAATCACTCACCAAACTTTACTACCCTTTCACAATACCTTCTGATTCACAGTGACAAATCCTAGACTATAAAAGCAACTAGATTCCATTGCTGCATGTCTCTTGTTAGTCATTTCACAATATTTATGGAGCTGCTTGCAGAGAACATTATTCCTGTGCTCTGTTTTGTAAATCAAATAAAGGTAAATTCTATTAAAAGAAAATATATTTTTTAAGGCTGTAAAGTTTGCAGAAGTTTCTTTGGTTTGTGTTTGTCTCTTTCAGTGTTTTTGGCTTGAGAAGCATGAAGGTGATATCAAATGTTACCTTCTTCCTGTACAGTCTAACTGAAGAATCCTTTACGTAAGGAACCTTAATATCAGTGTTGTAGGACATATTCTTCCCCTAAATGCCCCAAACAAGCAACTTTCTCATTAACTTGTGAAAAATTATTACAAAAATACAAATAGATAACAAATATGAGGAAAAAGAACTTGATACTTGATTATTCTCAGATGTTAAAATTGAAGAGATAATAAAACATAAAAAAAAAAAATCATAGTAGCCATGCAAATAAATATTATAAAAAAGCAAGCTGTTATAGTTTAAGCAATCTAACCTCATTCCTGCCTTTAAGATAGTTGTTTCTTTTCTCATCCATTTTATGTGGGTTGCAAGATCACAGTCCTTTGCTGTCCCTAATACCTGGTTTAGATGTGGGCAGTAGGTCAGGCTAGTAGTAACTAGCTTATGTATTTTGCGCTCTGATCTAGCTGATACTGAAATTTGTGTGATGAAAACTAGCATGGATGTATTGAGGCAGGGAAGCAAAAGGCATGCCATGTATTCCTAGTGTTGTGCCCTGATAATAGCAGTCGGTGTGATCTCTGTGTTGTTTTGCTTGATTTGTACTGTAGCAACATGGTGAATCACAAGAGCATATCCATATATCAGCTTTTTGATGTGTTTCTGTGGGCCACGCAGTCAGGCTGCTGGAGACTTGCTTGCTTTCAGGTTTGTAGCCTCAGGCACTGGTCTGTGTAGATGAGCCTCCTGTGAAATGTAACTCATATGAAAGCATAACAACCCTGAATGCCAGTCACAGGGGTTGGCTGGTAGCTTGCCATGTAGTGATATCAATCCTTGCTCAGAGAATTGAGCTTGCAATTTGCCCTTAGCGTGAAGGTAGCCACTGTTTGCATGTGCAGTGGAAATCCAGACAGCGCTGTAACTACCTTATGAGCCAACCTCTTTTATCTAGTTTAGAATATTTATTTTTAAAAGATAGGGCTAACTAATCTTTAAGCTGAGGATGAGAAAACAGGGCTTTAAATGACTGGCGGGAAAACATATCCCTGCCCTGGGAATAATTATCTTGCTGTGCATGGAAAGTATATGGGAATAGAAGAATCCGAAAGACTAATAAACTGAAGAGCTGGCTGAGCTGCCAGAGCAAGAATGACACAGGGGGAAGGAAGCAGGTAGGCTCTGAGCTGAAAGCCAGCACCAGGGCTATACATCCACAGTGAAGCTGTACCCCAAATGCCATTGAAATTTTCATGCATTACCTCCCTGGCACAGTGTGATGAAAAAACAGAGACAGGGTTGAATGGTAGGTCTTCAGTAGGAAGCAAGTGAATTTCACCTGCTTTATTTTTTTTTTCTTGGCTGTATCAGCCCACCAAAAGGTAGACCTGCTTTACCATTTCAGTTCAGATCATTTAGAGTCCCTATAGAAATCTTAGGGTAACAACTAGGTCTTCTGGCATTTCCTATGCTTACAGGAAAGTATGTCCCCTATGAAGAAATTCTTTCTATTTGTAAGACAAGTGACATGTAAGGAGGTGGGGGAAGAGTCAATTCCCAAAATTTGAAAGCTGGAATTATTCTGTACCTGCTTCATCATTTGTTTTCTGAATTATGCTGGGATTCATCAAGACTTTTAAGAGCCAAAGTCCTGTTGGTCTGTAACTTGGGCTAGAAGATTTAAGATCTCGAAAGGGGATGTTTGCTTTAGTTAGTTCATATGCTTTAAGTAGAGGCCTCGTAGAACAATCCGTCTTGCCGTTGCTTATGGTATGAGAGAGTTTCAGCGATTTTGTTTTTAAAGCAAGCATTTCAGCTGGCCATCTGTGTTGGAGGAATGCAGACAGCATTTGGGTGAAATGTTTGTCAATGGAGTTCCATTTCTTTAAATTTTTTTTGCAGCTCATAGAACACAGATATAAATAAATGTTTAATGAATGGGGCCTCCAGTACATCAAAACTTTGGCATGAATGTCTGAAAATGTCAGTATTATTTGTATTGCTGTCAGATTTTAAATTATGCCTCAAAGAAGGCAGAAAGCTGAAATCAGCTTGCTGCTATGTTATTGTATCATTACGGGAAATATTCAGGACAGAGGGAAAAGATCAATCTTTTTCCCTTGTGATTCTCCTGAATTCTGTTTTCTGCTGTTATGCTTATGACTTTCTATGTTGTCTTAACATACCTTCATAAGATTTTTATGACATATTTGAATATTAATATGGTATTTCCTCATCATGTTGACATATTCCCACCTCTTTACCATGTGTAGTTTACAATCGCTTACTCATCTTGCAAGTTAAAGCTGGCAGTTATCCAAGAGCCTTTTAGGCCCTAAGTCTGAAGTGTGAGTGTTAGAGGAGTTATTTTCCCTATCGAGTGGTCAACTGCTTAAAAAATTAAAAAAAAAAAAAAAAAAAAAAATTGAAAAGTATCTTGTGTAGATGTATACATAAATGGTACTCCATTATTCTTTTACTTTTGGTCTTTTCATTAACTTGTTGATGATGAATTTACTAGTGCTATTGGTAGAACTTCATGCTTGTTCCTTTCCATTATTTACACTTTGGGGGGGGACCAGCAATTTTTTTTGTAGTTTTCTTGGTACTATATTTTGTCTCTTCCCAGGGACTCAATCATTGCACAACCAGGTGTCACAGATTTCCTGTGACTTTTTTTTTTTTTGACTGCCAGTTAATCTTTTCGTTCAGTTCCTAGCTCTCCTCCCTGTCCTCTCCTTTTCCTCCTTTTCCCACTATCTCACTGTTTAGCATGCCAACAGATTTTAGTGTAAAGAATTTTGTTCAACTTAAACTGTGTGACTGCAGCCAAAGGACCCTTAGTCAAAGCGGGGTGTTTAAACAAACCTTTAAGTCTTACTCAAAACTTGCATACAGAGCTGAATTTCTCAGGTGATTTTTACGTTTTTTATTTTCCCTGGAGAAACACCACTAAGGTGGAACAAAAATAGGAGGAATAAACCTTGAACCATCTAAAAATGTGGAGTGTTCTGAATCCTGGCACTTGGGAGAAGTTTGGAGATGAGGCACTGTCAGCAACCCATTCTATGTGCCCTTGTAAGATATAAACCTGATGCAGGTGAGTCAGGGTGCAACAATCATGTTTACAGTGGCTCATAACTAAGTTCTTCTTTATGGTTTATGTTTTGATTGCCCTCTCTTTTCCTCAGTTAATCCTACCATGACTGTAACATAAGAGTAAGGTCTGCCTTGCCCTTCGGACACTAGCTTTGCATAGATTAAGTTCCAAGTAGTCTCAACTAAAGCATAGGTGTGCAGCAGGACAGTAAGCGGAGCAAACATGAGGTGTTTCTAGCATAGTGTGATTTCTTTGCAGAGCCCTAGAGATAGGTTCACAAAATCACCCGATAACAGGATTGTGGAGGCACATCCAGAATGGTAGTGAAGGAATCAGGAAGGACATTTTGAATATGACACAGCATTTCTTTCCCCCGATCAAACAAAACTTGTGCATTTGAACATATGCCCTGGATGTAAATGCTAGAATGTCTCAGAAAATGAGATCTCTTTGCTAGGTGTTGACTGTCTCCTTGTGCTGGAAAAAGCCACCCAAGGCTGAAGTTCATAGAGTTAACCTTTGTTCTGGGGCAACTATAGCATTTTGCAGCTGTAACTTTGTTCCACTTGGATTTACTTTTGACTCTAGCTCGCTTTTCTCTTATAGGGTGGGAGCATCTGCCTAAATTCATAAACTGTGGATTTTTCCCCCCCTGTTTTTCTGGTACTTCTAAGGATTTTTTTCTCTATTTAAATACTAGGGGTTATTTTCCCATCCTCAGAAGATTTATTATCTTGTTTTTCATTTTCTGTTCTGAGTATGTGTTTGACACATCTTTAGTTATTAGAATAGAAGCCTGACACTGTAGGAACAGAAAATGTTTGCCTGCATTACATTTCACATTATAAATGGTTCTTGTTCTTTACTGTGCAAACAGGCTCCTTGAATAATTTTACGTTACGCTGTTGAGAACTGCGGTATGCCATTTGCTAGTAAATCAGTATTTCTTACAGCAAACTCTCTATGCTTTGTCAGCCACTGTATCTAGGAAATAAAATCTAATAAAAAAGAAAATCAAAACATGGAGCATTTATGGCTGATCTTCCTGAAAAATTTATGCTGTTTTGAGTATAGGAACCAAATGTGGGGTTTTTTGGGAAGTGTCCAGTACTAAAGCTTTGAGATGTACAGCAGAACATGCAAAACACCTGCCTTTTTGCTGCATTTCTGGTATTTGCAATGAAGTATACTCACCAGTTACGGTTTTCCTTTGAGTTCTTGACTTTTGGGGAAGGCTCAGCTCCTGAAAGTGGCGGCTAAGGAAAGTTTCAGCTTATTTTTGGATTTTGATGGAATTGCAGTATTGTTAACACCGAGCATTTTGAAAAATAAAAAAATTAATCAGTCCTCCTCCTTAATATTAAAGATCATGAGGAATACCTTAAATGTTGGAGGGATTTTATTTGCTTTCTGGTCTTGGACTTTTGGGTACAATCATATCCTGCTTTCCAGCTTGTCTTCACCAATTAATAGATGTAGCAGCTCTTTTTATATCATTATTTTAAGTTTTTAAATGGCAGCTGAAATATGTTGATTCCAGCAATAGCTAATATCAAAAGACTTGCCAACTCTTGTATTTTTATGGCAGTATTGTGATTCTGTGGGGTAAGCCTTTATTGCATTGCTCAGAGCTGCTTATTTTGAAAGGGAAGACTAGTGTTGGAAGTAGCAAGGTGTGAAACCCCCAGAAAACCAAAATGGGGAGTGTAGAGGCAGGGTCTGTCAGAAGCAGGAAGGACTGTGATGTATTATCCTAAGGGTTTTGTTTTTTTTTTCTTTGTTTTATAACAGATGTTTTGCAAGGTCCTGTGGATTGAAACACTGTTGGATGCAAACTTAAAATGATGTTGGCTGCTGGCAGCCCGTTTCTACCAGGCCCCAAATGTCTCAGGTGCCTGAAAACTGCTGTTCATGTGACCTTAGTTTATTGTTGACATTTCTTGAGGCCAAGATGTGGAACAGTGTATGGATGCTGGGAGCAAGTAGTGCTATTGATAAAAACATGAGTTTGTGTAATTTTTAAGTTCTTCTGATCTTTGCTGGCCAACTTACCTTTTTGATGGAGTTGCTTGTCTGAGTTTGATTGAGTTTCTGGATCAGTATAGGGGAGTCCAGCCTTGTACACCTTCAAGTGTAATCGTACCCAGCCTTGCTAGAGGCTGACAGCACCTTGATCTCAAGTCTCAGTTTTTCAGCACCATTTCCCTCGCCCCCTCTTCTTTCAGAGTATGTACTTTATAGAAAAGTGAGAGGTTTTAAATGGTGAGAAAGGATGTCTTTTGATTCACAGGAGTTTGTTTTATAATATATCTAAGCTTCTAGGCAGATCCTTGAGATGTTTCCTTGCTGGTTCAGCTTTCAAGGCTGCAATAGAATGGTGGAAGAACAGAAATGCGTGGTATCTATAGGTACAATTATGCCGAAGGTCTTTGTTTTCTGCCTTCATCCCATGGATCCTATTTTGTTCTCATTTTCTGTACAGAAACAATTTTTCCTTTTGATTAAATTAAAGGAAAAACTGAGCTTATAAAATTTGGCTATTATACTTTTTTGAATACGCCTTGAAACAGAAGCTTTTATGGTACTGTAAATTTGAATTTTCTCATGTTTTTATCATCAAATGAGCTTGATAAGTTTGGTACCTGGTTTGATATCATATTCTTCACTGTGATAGCAGAAGATAAAATCTGGTCATTTCCTCCCAGTAGCAGTTTCTTAATGTCTGTTGTCATCATGGCATGGCAACCTGGTCCTGCCTGTGGTGTTGATTGTTCATCAAGGACCGCTGCCAGGTTTATATTCCCTGCCAGGTAGCTCATGCCTGTACTGAGCCTTATCACAAGCAAAGAATCTCACTCATAATCTGAATGGCTTGGGCAGGGATGGTATTGAGGCCACAAATTCAGCTCTTGCTACGAAGTGCTGAGTACTGAGCTCTGTGTGCAGCCAGGCTTCTGGTGAGCACTGCGGACAGAAAGCACTCAAGTTGGAGGGATTACAATGTGCGCATGTTGCCGTGCCGCATAGACTCTGAACACAGGAAGATTGTCTGTGCCAGCTGTTTGATACTGAAACTTTATCTTTTTGCTTAAAGGCTTTGTGATAAGGTGGGGCTTTCTTTGGATGCTCAGTGTCTCTTGACACAGAGATATGAGCTGGATCTGAAAAACTGGAGCTAGAGCTAGATGTCTAGATTTGAGCACTACTGAAATGTGAGGAATGTGCAAGATATTTACTTCTAAGCTTTAGTTTGGTCTATTTCTACTGCCGTCTATTACTAAAACAAAAAACTACACAAATCATGGCAAGATGGAGTTCATTAGTTCAAAAAATGGAGTTGGAGATGTTGACAAATATATTTGTGATGTCCCAGTATGATTGCTCCATTTCTCTATTTGCAGGGCTTCTATATTGCAGCCTCATCTAATCCAAAGCACAGCATGACTCCTTCCTAGGACGAGTTCCTTCTATCATATCTCTCCCTCCTCTCAAATCCCTTCAATCAGCTTTCAGTAAAATAGAAAATAGGTTTTATTACTTATTAAAAGTTTTATAATGGAGGCCTGGCTTATCTTCCCTACCTACTGTCACTGGCAAACTTGGATCAACAACTGAAAGATATTTGTCCAAAAATATAGATTGAAGCATTGTGGACTTTATGCTCTTAGTAACTACTCTACAACCTTAACAATCCCAGGAGAAGCTTCAGAAAACACAGACCACCCAAACAAGTAGTGGAAACAACCCCAAAACCACAAGTTTAAAAGTTATAGTTCACTGTGGCAACTCAAATATATTAAATGTGTGTGACTTGTGTTGTTTTTTACTTTTTATTAGCTAGGTAAATCGAAGGTGACGATTTTGCTTTATTTCAGCTGCAGAATTTGACAATACTAATCTACAATGTAATAGTCACTGTGTGACATTTCTGTGGTCGTGTTGTGAATTTTTCAGATCACTGCACAGTGTTAAGCTGGCATATGGAAGTAATTTGAAATGCTCAAAATGAAATAACTCAAGGATCAAGTACTATATATGTGCTAATAGGATCCTGGGGCAAGGTCATCAGATGAGAACTCTGCTACAAATACACCATCACTGTGTCACAGCCCACCTAGGCTAACCTCTGCTCTTTCGCTAGTGATTTCTCTGACCTTTCACTGAGCAATTGAATTGTTGACAACTTTGGGTTCATTACAGGTTTTCATCTACATCCATGTACCTATTTTGAGAGTCCCCTGAATGCCAGCCCATACGTGTTTTCACTTTGCTGATAAGTTTCCCTTTCATGTCACAGATGAAGTCACACAAGTTGCAATCTTTCCAAACTGCTGTGTGCAACATAGACTCAAGAGCTTCCTGTCCAATGCTACCTGCACTGTTCTCTTCAGCCAAAGATGAAATAATGTGTTTGTCATGTTAAAGCTAGTTGGCCTGCAACATCTATAACTTCTTTACAGTGGTTCTGTTCCCTCATGCTTCTTGTAGTGCCCATTTTTCCACTTGGTATAAACAATTCATTTGTCAGGCATGGTACTTTCAACTTCATCTTATTTTTCTGTGAACTTCAACATGTTATGGGTTACAAAGTGAGCATTAAGAATGGAATAGCATGAGGTCTGGCCCCTCTCCAGATGAAAAAAAAAAAAAAAAATCCCTTAATCTGCAAGAAGGTCAAACATGCACTATGTGAATTTGTTAAACACATTTATTGAGTTCTTGACAGTAACCAAACACAGTGAATGACCATTATAAACAAGAAAAAAGGCATTCGCTTTTACTTGGTCAGCTCCTGCTTTATCTGTAAAGAAAAGACATCCCTTTCCACCACCAATTTACAGGATTGAATTTGTTTGTCCCAATAACGGATTCCTCAGGGAAAATGGCAATTTTAAACTGAGATATGTTTCAACTGCTTTCTGCTTCTGAGCCCAGCTCCTATTAATGATGGACCATAAAGTGGAGTTAAAGTTATACTAGCTTTAAGTGCATTCCCAATTGCCATTAACTCACTTAAATTGGCTGCAAACAAATAAATGAAGTAAAGAAAAAAATGGAAAAGAAAAAAAAAAAGAAGAAAACCACAAATAATGCAGCCACAAGTAGTAGAGGCTTATTATTTCAGAAAGGAAAAAATAAATCAAAGCAAGCTTACTAAATTAATTTGTTAAACACATTTATTGAGTTGTTAATAGTAACCAACACAACGTATGACCTGTTGTAAAACAAGAAACAGAAAACGGATCAATTCTGATTTTGGCAAATCTTACTACAGATATGTGACAGAGGGAAATATTTCAATTTCCTTTATATTCTGCAGTGATATATTTACAATACTTATCTCTCAAAGTCTGTCCCTTTTTTAATTAAATGAACAGAAAGATCATAACCTAGAAATAAGTTTCCTCTACAGTCTTCTTGTTCTGTCTTGTCAGTATCCGTTAATGATAGTGAAATAATGAGAGCTTTCCAAGGATTACTTGGCACACAGAACACAACTCCACTTTGATGCTGTACCGAGCCACCTTTTTTCTTTCTTTTTTTTTTTTTTTTTTTTTTTAATTTGAGGGAGAGGGGAAAAGAGGAAGAATTTCATATGTACAAAGGCTGAAAAGTCTTTCTTTGTGAAGCTAAATTAGTTCAGGAAAACTGTATCAAAATTGTAATCACATTTACTGTAATACTGTCTTTTAACTTTTTTTAATTACCACCGATCATATGAATGAATTTTTAGTTGAGTTTCCAACATGGCAGCTCTTTTCCTACAGCACATTTGCACATGCTGTCGCGAACCCAAAGAGAGTGAGGTTGGGTGCATTCTAGATTATGTCAATTCACAGTAGTAGCATTCCACTGAGGTTACGGGTTCTGCCTGCTCTGTCTTACTTACTTGAGGAGCCATTCATTTACTGAAAGGAAAGAGAAACAAAACAAAAACAATTATGCTTTAATAAACTCCAAATATGAAGCTGGCTGGATTTAACACTGTATTAGGCACTTAAACAAAATGTCTTGAAAAAGCCAGGAGGTTCAGTTTCCTCCTCTTTCTGGAAAAGAATGAAGTCTGAATGACTGTTTCTTTGAAATATTGCAACTCAGTCATCAGCCTTGTTGCTGAAAACATGCTTCTTTTCCACCCTTCAATAGTACTCCTTCATAACCATAATATTACTGGTAAGAAGGCACTTTTACATCATTATCACACGTAATATAACTGTGTGTGCATAGGCTAAAAAATGCATAAGACACATTACAACTCAGCTGAGCCCCCAGCAGTGGCAGTGTAAGACTTCACCAGCAGGTGACTGGGTTGGTTCATTTGTTTAATATCCATTGCGTAATACAACACTTTGCAATGTGGGTGTTTGTTATGGTGGTGCACCTCTAAAGTGAAATTTATTCTTTTGTTTGAGACCAGCTGTCATCAAGACTAGCTCATCCCCCTTTTCCTTTCCAAGGTGGGTAAACAGAGCAAAATGCACTTTGTAAGGTGAGAAGACTTTAAAATGAGGCTAGGAAACTGAAGACCTGTCCTATCTGCTTTAAAAAAAAAAAAACCAAACCAAACAAAAATTAGATGTCCTAGAGTGTTTTTTGTCATGTTTTTCCTGCATGTTTCTGGGCAAGTTTCCTCATACATATCAAACGTAATGTTTGACTCATACCATTAGTCCTCCAGATCTAGAGTTTCATCTGTGTTTGTGTGCTTTGTTATGCACTTGGCTTTCTCAAAGAAAAGAGCTCAGTGTAAGCATAGAAAGGATTATTCTGGAGGTAGAACGTACCTCTATACTGTAGTTTCTGTGCTCTATTGTTTGGACAATCTTTTCCCTGTAAACTAAAGTTGATATTAGTTCGGATACATCGATTGTTGAGAGGCTGGACTGGTCTGAAATTGTCGCTCATGCTCAGAAATATCTGTGATGGCTGATTCTGGCTTAGCAGTCGTAAAGAATGCATCTATACAAAATACAAAACAAGGATTTTTAGTACTGGTCTTTCCTGTAAGTAAACAACATACAACACTATTAAATAGACTACTTAATAAATGAAAGTTAAACAGAATTTCAGTGATTTGTAGTCAGAGGTGGGTTGAAACAGTTAACTTGAGGTAAAACCATTCCTTCTGTGGTCCTCTGTTTCTGAGCCCCATTTTAAACGAAAGTAACTAGTTTTGTGTGGAGTAAATGAAAATGGTATGAGATGTCCTTGGCTGATCAGGAAACAAATGGAATCGATAGTAATAGATGGCAGCAGGCTGGTGCAGAGAAAATGAACTTGACGAATAACAAAAGCTAATTTCCTAAGTTTTGTAGCTATTAGTGCAGTTTCAGTTGAGAAGACATGGTTTTGGATGATGGTACTTAAGAACCAAGTATGGCCAGTCAGGATGGAGAGGATAACTGACGGTCATGATGCTGAAGTAATGAAATTAGTGATGTTAAAAAGTGAAATCTTTCTTCCATTAACAGGTCCATCTTGATACTGTCTGTACTGTGTCTACAGTGTTTGTACGGTAGACTCTGACCTTCTTTTGAGATGGTTTTATGGATCAACAGAGAGGGAATTACTGAATTATCCAGGATTTTCAGTGCGCCCAGCGGTGGTTGGATGCAAACTGCAAGCAGATAGCAACGGGTCTTACGATAATTATGCAAGTGTGCTAGAAGCGTGTTAATTGGTTCAATTCAACCAAAACCTTTCAAACTTATTACTGGAAACTGGAGAGAGGAAAAAAAAAACAAACCCAAAACTGTGGTTTGTAAATTAGAAACCCTCAAAATATTTTGGTTTAAAAATATAAAAAGAAAATATTTTCTATATCAGTGTAGAATTTAAGGTGCTTGGTAGTGGTATTTAATGCTTAAATGGGGAAATCCAGTAGCTGGGTTTTGCATACAGAAAATCTTTAACAGCTTCCAGGGGAAACTTGAGCTGTGCGTTACTTTTTCAGTCTGAGTACATAATGTAATTAGTAAGTATTCCATGAAATCAATTAGCCGCACTAATAATGGAGGATGTAACTAACCAGTAAAGCGTGACAAGGAGTAAGTATCACGAGAATATAACCCATAGGTGTACTAGCATAGACTCCAGAAATATTCTAATCCTTGTTTTGTACATCTAATGTTGTAACTAAAAATGTTGCTTGTAGGAAAATGTTCAGGTCCCCTGCTTGAAAAGTTCAGAATGTACAGCATGTTTGCCTGTGCTTAGCTGTGTCGTTCTCCCAAATTACCCATTCAGAAAAGAAACAAAGTGCTTCCTCTGCATCTAGACAAAATTGGACAGAAGGAATATCACAAAGATAAAATATCTCTCAGGCTTTTTAAAGTCATCTTATTTACAATGTTGATATGATTTTAAATCCCGAAGTAATATTTAAGGTTGTTTTATCATTCCTCATTTCATTTCTCAGGCCAGATTGCTTCTGCTGCATGCTTGGGACAGGCAGATGGCAGTTCAAGTATTCCTTCGGGATTCTAGTATGCAAGAGAATAGGTTGCAGTTCAGCTCACAGCTCCATAGGCAACTCACTGATGGAAACGCTGGAGAAGACTGCAATTGGTGTTAAACTTGTTGTTTTCTGATGTTAGACCTTGAATTGCGAGTTGTACAGAAATGTAGTCTTTATGACTCTTCCACTGGTGTTTCCTCAACAGCATAATTTGACTATGAAATTAATTGTGTGGTCTTTTGCATAATTTATCCTGCTTCTTTCTAATAGGGGCTCCAATGTGTCAATCTGATTTTTCTGAAGATATTTGCAATGTCTATCCTGCCATTTTATACCAGAAAGCACTAGCTGATTTTTTTCAAGAAGGCCCCATATACTGGATCTCTGTCACATTAATGTGCTATTGACATGTATTTAAATGGCCACAAGTGTCACTCACAATTTGTCTGTTTCTTTCTAACCTAAGAATGGCCTCTGCTATACTTAACCTCAGTTATTTTTGTACAACACTGCTATACTTATTTTAGAATGTCCATATGTCTATTAACAGAATCGTAGAATAATTTTGTTTTGGAAGAGACTGCTGGAAACCATTTGGTTCAAATCCTCACTGAAAGTAGGGACCACTTCAAAGTACGTGTGTGTGTGTATAGATACTTAGGGAGCTCTAAATAGTTAATATTTTTATTTTGGCAAAAAACCTCTTCAATGCTTTTTGCAAACTGTATAAATTGCAGGCAGAGATCCCTACAGCAAAAGGTTGAATCTAATTTTGTATGTGAAGCTACCAATATATCTGTTTAAAATATTCTTTTGTACCTATACTAGATCGAGTAATTTTTTAATTTATTTTACCTGCATCCTTGTTATGTAGACAGGTTTGTTCATAATTATCCAGCTTGCTGTTTCATAGCAGGGTGGAATTGTCATTGACCCATCATACGTAATGAAACTAGACGTCTCTGGATAAAGTTCCTCAATATTAAGCCCCTGTAGTAAGTAAGCATCATCTGGAGAATAAAGAAGGAAAACAATTGAGATAAAGCAATAGCTTCACAAAAAGACCCCACTCCTTTTATGTACAGCCCTTATTCCAGAACATCATAATCAGTTTTACCAAAATATGAGGTGTAATGAACATACGTTTCTGAATGCTGTAGCAGTTTGGACAAGAACAAGTAATGTGAATTCACTAATCCTTCTTGCATTGAGTTCTACTCGTAAATGCCCCTGCGCACGTTCCATGAGTTTAGCACAAGCATTCACAGTGAAACTCTGAATCACATTTAAGAACTGGAGTTAAAAGCTTCTTGAAGTTGCAGTTATTGATTTAGATGCAGCAGTCTTTGGAGAATGTCGACTTACCATATTTTGGAGTGATTAACAATTTTCCCTCAACAAAGCCTTGGGAAGGCCAAGAGTGTTAAAACTTAATTGCCCGTCTACCACAGGAGGAAGTTAAGGTTAATGCATGATAATAAAGCTGCTCAATGAAGCCTGCTGGCCTTTCATGTGCACAGTGGGGGTGGATGCAGCGCAAGCTCACTCAGAATGCTAAAATCAGGGTGGAGAAGTACGCTGGAAAGCAGCTTACTAGGGCCCCTGCTTTTGTCGTAAGTGTCCCTGGGAATTAATGAGGTATCCCTCTGCAACAGAATTCACTCTGTGGACACATATCAAAATATAATGAGATAGGGTTATATCTTTCAAAATTCATCAGAGTTCCTCAGCCTTTCTATACTATGTGCACTATTTCCCTTGTGTAATGCTGGCACTACAAGTAGGAGTTCCTTAATAGGAAATACTCAGGCATATACACACTTCACTGCTTATATGCTACTGCTATCGTGTATCTCAGAAAGCTGCATGGTGACAAGCTGTAATGTTGTGACATCTCTTTGCGTGCTTTCACTTGCATGTAGTGTGTTCAATATGGTTCATTTGCGGAGCAAGCGCTAAAATGCGGGCAAGGAAAGCTGCATATTTAGGCGTGTTTCCCCTTTCAATACACAAGATGAACTGGTATTGGTTTTAATGGAAGGCAAGGCAGGAGCACAAATAAAATAGAAGACACTGCTCAGACTAAAGAAAAATGTTGAAATGCATCTTTTAAGTCAATGTCAATAATTTAGGCATTTCTGTTGGATTCTCTGATGTTTTTCATGTACCATTCACTGTAAGTTTGAACAGGTTTTGGTTTTGTGTGGGGTTTTTTTGTTTATTGGGGTTTTTTTAAAGCTGATAAACAGTTCCTTGGCCATTGGGAGAAGATTGTAAATGGAGGCAAGGAAAGAAATATGAACAAAGAAGAAAGTGTACAAGAACTAAAAAGGAAAAGAGTAATTTAACTTGAATTTAACATATTACAGCCGAAGAGCAAAACTTAGATGAGTAAAATGCTTGTCTTGTAATATCTAAGAAAAAAAAAGGACTGCAGACTAGTGTCTTGAGCAACAAAATCAAAGAAAACAGGCAAAGCAAATGTGACCATTTTATTTTGACAGAGTGCAGTCAACATGCTACAGGCTTTTGGGGTAGCAATATTAGTGGCTACAGTATCAGTTAAAGTGTCAAGGTGGGAGTCTAACGTTTATACCACATTGACCAGTGCCTTACAATTATTTCATATTTTAAATGTTTGTTATTTTACAAAATATTATCTTGGCATGTCCTTCCAGGTTTGTCAGAAATACAGCCTTCTGCCGTGTTCTTGCACTTTGAGCCAGGGTTATTGCCATGCTGTATAGCTGCATCCGCAAGTAGGGGGGGAAAGTACTATTAGTGTCTTGTAGGTGGCTGTCACCTTTTATAACATGTTCAGCCTTCACTGGCCCATGGCCTGGGATACAGAGTCTTTCTAAACCCAAAATTTTCCAGACAGAAGTGCGACACCATTGCTGCAGTATTAAGAGTCAAAATGTTGTTAAATTTTAACAGCTAGAGATGACTCAATACACCTGTGTCCTATTCATTAAAAACATTATTTGCAGTGCAGTGGTAATTTTGCTAGAATTACAGGAGAAAAGAATGAATGCATTTTTTCAAGCCAATGCCTGTTTTCAATGAGTCATCTTACATTTTTCCCTTTCCCACATGAACATCCTGTTCATTATTTATGAACCATGGAGAGCAGTGTGTTAGCTCCAAATGGCACCGAGTCAGTCAGAATAGATAGCTTCAAACTCGAAGGACTAAATCTGCTTTCTCGCATCCATATTGACTTCAGCTGGGCTAAAATGATTTAAACAAGGTAGAATTTCCCCTGAAATGTTTACTAGGAGATGGAAAGCTAACTAAAGATTAATATAGATGAGAGATATTGATGGGATAGAGATATATATATCTATCTATTTTGTGTATGTTACATTCAAGTTGACTAATTTGTATTCAGAACAGTGCACAGATTATTAACAATAGGACTACTTATCAAATGGAAGATATAGAAACAGATTTACTGCTGGCATTAGTGCAGGTAATCATGGAGGTTTTGGATTTGCCTCACATTGCTTTAATACAGAATGTAATTCATTATTTTGCTATAGGTGTCTAAATTTTGTCTGTGGATTTAGTGTTTAGTCATTCTCAGAACATAATAATGCTCTGGAGGTTGAATATGGCAAGTAACAGTGTGGGAGCAGTGTGGGGCACGGTCCTTCTACTCATTCAGGCAAGGCCAGCGTATGCCAGTGCTCTCAAGATCAGGAGAGATGCTCTCAGTCTTACTGAGCTTCAGAACAACTGCTTAGGTTATGTTGTTTGCATACTGAGGACCTACAAAATGTGTGGCTATCTCCCACACCAGCACCCAGTAGTGAAGTGGCTCCAAACCTGGTTCATTACCTCTGTCTTCACTTGGAATATGTTTAAGGAGAGACAGCAAGTTATGCTGTGCGTCAAAATCCGTCAGTTGTGATTAATGGGAAATCAGAGGAAAACATCACTTCAGGAAAAGGGGAAGATGGGGTGAATGAAATAATGAAACTAGAGAGTTTGGCCAATTAAAAGTAGTATTTATTCATGCCTGTCTATGGCATGAAATAGAAGTCTGAGAAAAGACTACAGAATAAGCATGTGGTTGTCAACATTTTTCCCATGAACAGCTCTGCTGTTTCCCTTTCCCCACATCTTGTTAAAGGTTTCCCATTCTGGAACTGAAACAGAACTGGTGGGTTTGCACTAATACTAGGCTGCAACACATTAATGTCTTGTCTTATATTTACTGCAAGTATGTAGTTCAAAATGGTCAAAATCACCATGTGTGATCTCTTCCCAGTAATAAACTTCCTTTAATAAACCCATTCAGCCTTCACTAGCTTCTCAGCATCATTCCTATCTACAGCACACATTCTGTTTATCTTGGTCTGCTTGTGCCTTAGGGTGACTTCTGAACTTATGAACTCTTCTGTATATCAATTAGATTTCATATTCATTTACATAAAGGCCTTGACTCTGACAATTTTCTTAGCAAATTATGGAAATTCTCTTCTTTCATCCATAGATTTGTAATAGGCGTGCACGGTCTCCCTTCACAGCAAGTTCTATGTATGTTCTCTTTAAAACAAAAGTATTTATAGGGAATATATTATTTACTGAACGAAGGAAAGTCCATTTGATTTTGAAGTTCATATCATGATAATCCAAAGAGGGAAAGTACAGCTCTAATTAATTAGATTTACAGGGTAAGGAATGTAGAGATAGTCAGTTTTTAAATCCTGAAACAGAGTTTCTCCATTTACTAGCCTTCACAAGTCACTTAGACCGAGGCTGACAGAGGCTCATTTTGAATACCTGAGGTTAGTCCCTTGGGGCCTGAGTTGAGACTGCTGAGCTTTTACTACTTGTGACGGGAACTGCAAGAGCTCAGTCCTTCGGACAACACACTGAAACATGAGCCTTGAGAAAATAATAGTCTCTTATTTCCAGAAATTTGAATCTTAAGCTTTTTCAGGATAATCTTCTAAAATTGGAATACTTTAGCTATTTTATAGATAATGTACAAATGAATAAAGATTGAATTTGAGGAAATGGAGAATTTTGCAGCTCTTCTGCCTAGCTGAACATGTGGCAGTATTTTGGTGGAGAATGACAAGCCCGAATTTTCATATGGAGTTTTGGGAATCTAAAATGTTACTTCTTTCCAATGTTACGCAAACACTGGCTGAAAGCTAATGTAGCATAACTGTTCTGAAAGCAAGCTAACTTATCGCCTCAAATGTCATACTTAAAGAGGAATATTAAAGCAGTATTTCTTTAGAGATATTTATATAGCTTCTGACTAAAGCCTGTTTGAAAGAACACTTGTTTCAGCTAGTTCGCAGTAGATTCTTTGGGCTGTGATAACAGAATAAAATAAGTATTTAAAATCTGCGCAAAAATTCCTTGGGGTCCATTTTACTTCACTGGAGCCATTAATATCTAAGAGTAGAAATTCCCCTTTTAATGCATTTTGCCCATGGAAATTTCATGCAGCAGTACAGATAGCTCTTAATTTTGTTGCTGTTCTTTAAAAAAAGTATTTTGGTTATGTTACTAACTGTCCTGACTCTGAACCTATGCTCCACTTATCATTCGCTCCATGCTCCTATTGAGCACACTGGGACTGGTCATTTTGTCAGCAGCCTGCTGAGTATTGACTGCAGGAGTGGACCCCTAAAGCACAAGCTAAAAAACTCCAGCTGCTAAAGGCAGAATAGAAATCCTCGCAATGTAAGAGGCAAAATTAGTTTTCAGCAACGATGCTATAATCCATCATGCAAGACAACTGCAAAATTACTTTCAATAACACTTTCACGTTCCCAATTTACACTAAAAAAATTCCCAGTCAATACTTGTTACTACAGTAGGTAACCCAATGCCCTGCAGAATATTATGTGCATTGTATCTACCAAGGATTTCACTTTAACAGATAAACTTGTTAGTGATAACAGTGGTTAAAAATTAAAACAGTTCTGTTAATCATTGATTTCAGAGCCTATGTTATATGTTCAACTTCATGCGAAATTTCATTTAGTAAACCTAAATTAGATGTGATGGAAATTGCATTTTCCTTCTAAAGAGGCAAAATAACCAATGAAAGGTTGTAGGATGCTGTCAACTCCACAGAGGAGGAGTGCCCACTTAGAAGTGCAGCATACAAACAAACTATTTTGTATTGGGAAGGTATGCCTGCCTGCTGGCGTGGGTGACGGTTGGGTGCTCGCTCATGCGACAATGGAAAGATGCTGCTGGTGCCTTCCCGCCCTGTGGAGCTGTATATCCCTAATCATGGCCTCTTCTCTGCTCTAAGCTGCCACAGGTTCTCTAATCTTTGCTCTGCTGGCCAGCCATTTTAGCGTGTGGGGCCAAGGAGTATAAAAAAGGCTGTGGCACTCATGTAAATGCATAAGATACAGCTGCTGTGATGGGAAAAATGAGGTTGGAGTCTCTTCTTATTCATTGTGTGAGACCTGACAGGTCTGCGTGTGCGTACGTGGGGGGAAAAGCAGCTTCTTCGGTGCAGGTACAGTCAGAGATCTTCTGGCTGGTCCCCAGACAGAAGCCAGGAATGTGTAATTTGGGAGTGAAAGAGCCTGAAAAACCACATACAGTCTTAATGACGATTTCCCTTCTCCAGGACGCTGCAGCAGCATTGGTAGGCAGAAAGCTTTTACAGAACAGTATTGCTGTGTTTTTGCAAGGAATCAAGACAGGCAGTTTAAAAACTGGGCTAATCTCCTGCTTCTTCCATGCAGAGAAGATGACATTTCACACTGATGGAACAATCGGGAAAAAATGTTCTGAGGGGAATCCTCTGTCGCCTTCCTTTCTATAGGTATCATGGAGAATAGAGTTTCATCACAATAGAGGCCTCTTATTTGGACCGAAGATGTAAAAAAATGTGTTAAGTGTAAGTTAAAATTAGAGAAACATCAGTGGGAAGAAAAGTGTGTGTTATAGGAGAGGATAAGGAACTATCTACTTCAGAATGGGGTTGGATTGGCTCCATTGTTCAAAGTCTGTATTGTATGGCAAGACTCGGAATCTTTCTAGTGTTCTCTTGTTCGGGCCTGAGTGGCTAAAATTCTGTGCTTTCACTTTACGTTGGTCTCAAATCTAAACTTTTTCTTTTTACAATCCTGGCTTTGCAGGGAGGGGGAGAAGATGGTGTCCACAGAAAGAAATCAGACAATGTACTTTAGGGACGTGTATAGAAATCTCTCCAAACCTTTCCACCATAAATCTGAAGTTCAGTGACTTTTGTTGAAGTTAAATGGACGTTTGACATCTCTGGAGTTTTAGATGCAAAGTTTTCCAAGTAACACTGTTATTGTAGAGTATATAGTACAATATATTTAATTTACAGAGAGGTAAACTGAGGCAAACCCTTGTAGAATTGTGAACCAAATCCTGGAGTCCTGACAACCACTCTCATTCCAGTTATCATGAATAACTCTCTCCCAGCTTTCATAAACAAAAGCAAAATTAATGAAGTTTATGAAAATGTTAAGTCATTGTTTACAGAATAACAAATGAAGGCTGACTTTTACAATGCTTTCCTTATTTTTTCAGTTTCCTGTGTGCTTTCTGAAAGTTAAATTCTGGTATTGTTTAACTTATTTTATTAACTTAATGCTTGCTTGGAATTCAACTGAATATTTGACAAAGGGAATAAGGTTTTCAGGAGAAGAGCTTTAATTTGTTCCAGTGAGATATATGCATTTTTTGTGACTTTCTCTAAACTAGCCTAATTTTCACTGCCATTTAAACTCCCATTTTCACAAGTTCAATATAGTAACATGGAATTATTTAGCATTATCAGTTAAAGGCTTTCCAAGTGTGAATACAACAAATATACATGCTATGTTAATGACCTCTTTATATATACATTAAATGCAGCAATAGTTGAATAGAAACATCATAACTTTTCTGTACAAAAAGAGAGCATTAGTGAATACTAAATCCACAGTTAATGATGCAGCATCTTGACATAACTTGATTTGATATAATCCAGGCTGCTCTGCATGTTACTTTTATTGCTAATAGTAGGCAGTTTCTCCTGAGTATTCTGTGTGAATACAGTATATGTATTTGTTGAGTATAATTTCATTAATTTATTGCTTGTTCAAACATAAAATAGACTTTGAAGTTCAAAATTCATTTGACGAACTGATGACCTTACTAGATTTTTCAGGTTCCCAAGTTTATCATGTAGAGTTGCTGACAATGCAAACTTTGTAATTTTTGCCCATAATGAAGTGCCTCTTGTTTCAGTGGATCGCTAAATACATTATTTGATACTAAAAGCATACAGCTATTAGCTATAGTAAATTAAAAGAAACTTACTTTTATACGTTATTCTCGTTATGGTGTCTCTGTTAAGCATACGATTTAGAAATGGATTTGATGATTCAGATACCTACAGAAGAGAAAATGTACAACGTCAAAATCTTCTCACAAACATTTCCTTTCTGGAAATGTGGCTGTTCTGTGTGTGCACGCACATGCACGTACTTATTCTCTCTCTCCTGCCACTCCTCCAAATTGTTTCTGCCTTTTTTTCATTGTTGTGGAAAGAGGAAATAATTACTCGGATATTTTTCTAACAAATCTTGTTAGAAAGTTGGTATCTAAAAATATATCAAAAAAACCCAGGGATGGGAGACTAGGATGAATAGAAATTAATGCCTGAACACAAGTGTGAGTACAGGTTTATTCTCCAACAGCTTTGACGGGATTTGCAGGTGGTTAATACAATTAGGCAGGATTTTCATATCATATTCTATTATTTTTCTATTTACTGAGAAATATACTTTCCTTGCAGCAGACTATTTATATTGCAAATAAAATCTGTCTTGCCTTTGTTTTACATATAGGTATGAAATGCCTAAATTTCACCCACGTGCACTCACAAATACGCATACATACATGTAAAATGTTCGGTCTACATTAACATAAGCATACCTGAAGAGGATTTAGAGGAAAAATGATAGAGAGGACTTAGAGGCATTGTTGTTTTGCTTTTTTTGGGGGGGTATGTACTTTATCAACAATATCATTGTTGATTATCAATGATAATTTAATGACAGATTTTATTGTACTGCAGATGGCAAAACTATTATTGGTTAGCAACAAAATCAGTGTCACATTTTTTTATGGAGACGTTTTAGTAACTCTGTAGCTAGCCTTCTAATATCCTACTTATCTTTCAATTATTCTGCGATGTGGTTTTTTTATCAGACACTGGATGCTGCTGTAATACATCTAGCATTTATCAAGAACGGAATAAATTTATTTTGAAAATGGAGAACTTCACAAAATTTTTAATTAAGATTTAGGAAAATAAATGGGCTATTGGACAAACTGTAATCCAGATCTGTTTGACAGGTAGCCTTCAGGAAAATTCAGTTCAGGTTCCATTTTGTGGAAATTCGGATAGTTACTTCTCCACTTGGAAGTTTTTCTAACTACTTTGGACATTTAAAATAGAACACATCTTTTGCTGCCAGTGAGAGTGGCCTAGAGAAAAATATGGTGAGGCAGATACTAAATTTTGTTGCTCATTACAAGAGGTGTGCAACTCAGCAAGTACATGAGTGATGCATTATTTAGCTAAAATTGGCATGCTGGGCATTTTGAAGGCTTGCTTCAATTTTATCCTCTTGTGTGAATCCAAGTCAGGTCATTGGGTTGTAATACAATACATTTTGGATGAAAAAAGGTAACCTAAATATCTTTCTTAAATATTAGACCTGTATAAAAGGGCAATTTTCATATATAATAATTCAAGATGCTATGTGAAATGGATATTTTAATTCTGATGTTAATGCTTTGTCAGGAACTTTACCTTATGAAATGGGATTAGAGAGTACTAAAGGGAAATAATAGATATCCAATATGTAAGGTCTGATGATGAAAGCTATTTATTTCAGCATTAAGCCCTTATTCAGAAATATATGCTTTTTTAGACTGATGAAACATAGATATGTAATGGCAGAATATGAACAACATTTTGGGGGGAAATGCATTCTTCATATAAAATGAGAGAAAAGGTTTCTCCAATGTAATTGGGGAGGTTTGAGTTCAGTGCTAGATCACTGTAATTTACAGACCTAACTATGCATCTTGAACACAACAGGATGGAGACTAAAATATGACAAAATATTCACATGTCTTTCTAGTTCTGTGAAATGGAAGATATTAAGAGTTATACTTTTAACGTTCTTTCAGTTTTGATAGTTTAAGATGTTTTAATTATCGTTGTGAGAAAAACTTATTTTGCTGACTTTAAAACATCGGCATGTCTCCAAAGAGCAAACATGCCCTCTTTCCCAGGGCCTCAACCTACTAGAAGAGATTTACTTTTAATTGACTGAATAACATTTCATGAAGAAATACCAAATCTGTAAAATTAGTAACTTTTGTCATAGCTGTTAAAGTGTTATGAGTGATGTTTATGGTAGAAGGATTCCACCCCACCCCCCTTCCTTATCCCTTTTCATTTTCCTTACATTACATTGTAAATGCTTTGGAGTAGACATTGTGTTTTCAGTTCCTAGGGCGATGCTGTCACTGGATTCCAGATCAGAGCCTCTAGACATTGCTATAGTATACTAAGGAGTCTAATTCCTAGATTTACAGCTCATGGGAAAAGAAGTTCATTGTCCATATATTAGGTATTGATAATGCTGAATACTTACTTTCATAAATATGGAAACTACCACCAACCCATTAGGACTCTTTGCAGCTTCTGTGACATTTGTGTACAGCTCATGGTTATAGTGGATTAGTTGAACCTAGAAAACAGGGAAAGGAAAGATTACAATTAAACAGTAGCAAATCATACCATACACTGTTTGCAAATACTCTCTATACACCAATTGGTTTGTATTAGGATCCCATCTACGCTTAGGTTATTTCGTAACACTGCAATTTTTCAGAGGTTTGCAGCACGCATGATTTTAATAATTTCAGTCACCATCTGGCTCCAACTGGCACAGCACCAGCACATTTTCTTCTAAATTGCCAGTAAGTGAATTTACCCACATCAAGTTATGAATTGCACTGCAGGGGTTGACATCATTTCCCTGTTGCAACAGCACTTGCCATGGGCATCGAGTAATCTGTACTTTTCAGCCTTGAGCCAAACACTGAGGAGTCAGGGGTTGAAATATTTGAAGAAACATATGGGATACGGGTTTGGAACTGTTTAAGCCAGCACTCGCAGAATTCGTTGGCCCCAGATTTTACAAAATTGGTTACAAAAGCTCCTACAGTTAGGCACTTATTGTATTATTGTTAGCCAGGTTCTCCTTAGCTCCTACAGCTTTCCTTCTGCTTTTTAGTTTTACGATTTGCTGCGACTTTTAAATTATGAAGGCACAGTTCATCTTTCTCCCTGCGTATGTAAATGTCTTACACAGAACAGTGATATTTGAGTTGTCTGGGATCACAAGACACTGTTACCATTTATATTGCAATTTGTAGCCTCCCTTTTTTTTTTTTTTTTTTTAAAAGAGGAACAACTTTAATGAACTTGAATGAATAGTGAGGCAGTTAAGTACCTAAGAATTTGAAAGGCTAGTTAGCTTTATTTAGCCTGAAGATATCTATCTTGGTTTTCAGATGTCAATTAGAAAAGTAAGGTCATTGTTCTGGCATTTTCAGACTTGCAGCAGCCCGATGTTTGTATTTAAAAATCAGGTGTGTCTTCCATGTGTTGGCATAAATCTAAAGGCTGTCCACTGAAATTTCTGGACTTACATACTATGAACAAGATCAGTATTAACTTGACCGATGTCTGGTAGTCTTTTTAATTGTACAAATGGCCAATGACTAATACTGTCAGTAAAGAAATTTCATCGTAGTCTGCTTTCCATGTTTATAATCAGGAAAAAAAACCCCAAACACCTCAAAAAACACTGAAATGGGGTTTAGTGCCTGCATTGGTGGCTTTGTCTTTTGGATGAATGCAATGTCTGGTGCTTCAGCAGTGAAATACAATTGCAAGGGTTTCTCTGCAAGAATGATCTCCCTATACGATCTGCAATGCACAATCAAGTTACAAAGACAAAGCCTTGCTTTGCTATATGAATATGTATGTCCACCAACATGTGTGCTAGTAGTGATCTGAATTATAACAGCATCCCAATTTATGTGTAACCTAGACCATTATTATCTCAGTCTATGATAAGTTGAGAAATAAATGATGTGTCCAAACTCTGGGAGTGTTCAGACAGTTCTATTTCCTACACTCTGCCCTGACTGCAAAATGTATTATTCTTATAAGTAAATTACTCAGAATCAGATCTTGTGAGCTTTCATAATATAAAAATCCACCAAGCGTTGTCCTCCCACCACCCCCCAAAACCGTTAGTGATGCTGTTTTAGTGCTTGGGCATTGATGTAAAAAAGGGTAGTGGAAATTCTGAAAGGAAAGAGAATATTTGCATTAGTAAGATTAGAAGATCTTTGGCACAATGCTTTACTATTTACAGCTAATGGTTCACAGACCAAAAAAATAAGGTAAGGGTCAAAATTACTGCTATAATGTGTTAATTTCAGTTACTTTTGTCCTGTCCTGATTGGGAACTATTGGTTGACCTTTTTACAATTCACAGAGTAGGCATTTTTTAAGGCAAGCAAACAAACCAAACTGGAACGAAAAAGTAAAAATGTCAAAGCAGCCAATGAAGTCATCTACTAAATTCTGATAGCTAGGAAGCAGGATGGATGCAGTATGTTTTCTAAAGGTCTTGTAAAGAATTAATGAGAGCATTTACTCTACAGCACAAAGAGGTTATAGGCTCATTAGTCATCACTTTGTGGTACTACTGAACTTTGATAACATCATGGTTCTCGGGACTATGCACTCACTGAAATTTTTAGGCTTAGTAACGTATTTTTCTTTTTATGTACAACTATTCACTCTGGCAGCCAAACTAACTTGTGAATTATCAAGGAAATAAGTGATGAAATCTGCTTTAAACTAGAATTCCTTCTGTGCGAAGTCCCAGAATAACAACGGATTAGATTAGTTTATTTAACAACCTAAAATGTCTAGTGCAGGAATAGGTAAAAGTGAGGACCAAATTCTCATTCCACCCATGGAACCGCTGAGTCAATGTCAAATTCTAATTTTTACTGTTGGGACTTATGGAAATAAAACTCCCAAGTACATATGGCCACATGTAGGATAGTTGTCCCAGAGTCACTGTCATGGTTTAACCCCAGCCAGCAACTAAGCACCATGCAGCCACTCACTCACTCCCCCCCACCCAGTGGGATGGGGAAGAAAATCGGGAAAAGTAGTAAAACTCATGGGTTGAGATAAGAATGGTTTAATAGAACAGAAAAGAAGAAACTAATAATTATAATGATAACACTAATAAAATGACAACAGCAATAATAAAAGGATTGGAATGTACAAATGATGCACAGTGCAATTGCTCACCACCTGCCGATTGACACCCAGCTAGTCCCCAAGCGGCGATTCCCCTGCCCCCACTCCCCCCAGTTTATATACTGGGAATGACATCACATGGTATGGAATACACCGTTGGCCACTTTGGGTCAGGTGCCCTGGCTGTGTCCTGTGCCAACTTCTTGTGCCCCTCCAGCTTTCTCGCTGGCTGGGCATGAGAAGCTGAAAAATCCTTGACTTGAGACTAAACATTACTTAGCAACAACTGAAAACATCAGTGTTATCAACATTCTTTGCATACTGAACTCAAAACATAGCACTGTACCAGCTACTAGGAAGACAGTTAACTCTATCCCAGCTGAAACCAGGACAGTCACTGCAAGGAGCCTGCCCTCCAGTGCATTTCTAGTCTTGCATAAGACGTTATATTGCAATGACTGATATGGGCCTCAGCACATAATAGTGTCCCAGCTCTGTTGGAGATCTCTATTGATGTTAGAAAGAGACACAATTCACTCTCTGCAAAACTCACACCCAGACTGCAGGCAGTCAATAGGTATTTGTCAGAATGAGTTAACGGACTCGAACTGATTAGAAATTAGAACAGTTATTTCCTTTGCTGATCTATAAATGATCTCTCCACCCTGTATTGCACTGCCTTCACAATAAAAGTACTTGTCTGAGAGCTTTGGCATTCTTTACCAGTGCTTTCAAGCAGTTTTCATTTCAAGTTTCCTATTCCTGCAGATTTGTGTGCCTCTGCTCCATTCTGCCTCTCCTCATCACATCTCAGTTTGGTAATGAACCATTTTGGAGAGCGTGCTTGAGAAATCTTGCTTTGCTGTAGTTTGAAAATATCCCCTTGCCTTGCTATGAACTATTGTTTCTCAGAGATCCCAGTGCTGAATGAAGACAGACTTATTTTTCTTCTGAAACCTGTCACTTTCTCTGTGTTAGAGTTGTATCCTTCCTCCCTGCACCCAAATTAATTTTAAAGCTGTTTCCATGGTACCATGGTTAAATTCATTAGGTTTTTGGTTTGGATTTTTTTTTTTAATTCTTTTTTTTTTTAAAAAGATTGACCATGTAAGGAGACATCATTTTCAGAGTTTCTGATATGGAACAGACTAATTCAGAAAGCTACAAATGAATAAAGATGTCTTAGACATAGAATATTATATGCAGGATAAAAAAATATAATTTCCTATTAAATTCCTTCTTTTGAGAAGAATTTCTTTAAAGTTGCCTGAAATACCTGTAATCTTACAGTCTGTATTAAATATTACTAGAGTCTTCCATGAAGGTGAAGCCACACATAACTAAAATTGTTCATATGTGAAAATCTCACTTTTTCAAATTATGACATTGTATTAAAAACAAAGCACAACAAGAGTAAACTTGCAATGCTGAAAGTACCCTTTCATTCTAGTTTGAGTTTCAGGGCTCAAACACAATACAGAATCTTGTTATAAGCTATTGATTTTCTTTGGAAGATTCCCCCTTTAAGATTAATTTGCCACAGAACAACTGATAGCTCTTTGTTTTCTTCGAGCTATAGAAGTTCTACTTTTCAGGGAGAAAAGGAGAATTAAGATTAATTACTCTCTTTTAGCTGATGAAAATCCAGAATGTGCCCTTGTTCCATCACCCAAGAATGTGCACTGGACCAGGAGCAGACACAGCACTTTTCAGACACCTGAGGTTGGCGGTGTTGGAAATGTCAGCAGGAGCTGACGACAGTATGTTAGGGGTAATTTACTGAGAACGCTCTCCTCAGCTGGGTAGGCTGTGTCTTTGGGGCAAAATAATACAGATAGGCTGATAGTATGGATCATGTGCTGGCCACTGTGGGGAAAACATCTAATTCTCTTTCCCAACACGTATGCATGTGTATTTATAATGGTAATAACCTGTTCTTTGCCTGTACTTCGATAAAGTTCAGCCCTCTACTCAAAGTACTCATATTGTTTGCACTGGTTTTCCTCTGCAATGTGTTTTGCTGTTTTTCTTGATCCTTCACCCAGGTGAAATGTGCATCTTTGGGCAGAGCTAGTAGCAGGATATTTTTTGTGTGGCATTTGACCAAGGCTCTTTGGCTAAGCAAAAGGAGGCAGTTTGCTGTGTTGATGGTTGCAGGTGCCAAAAATTCCAGGGACTCTTTTCAGTAATCTTTTAGCAATTTTTTTAACTTGGACAAAGACCCTCTGTGAATTACAGAGCTCTGATCTAGTGTGCACACATAACTCTTTTATAAATGTTAGATTACTGTGAGATGTTCTGCTGCAGTGAGACATTGAGAAATATGAAACTGAGGGAATTTAGAGTATCAGTACTTTACACACAAATGTTTCCATAGTCCTCTTGGGAGTAATAGAATACCCTTTATTCTCACTTAGAAGTGTTATAATTGAGTGCGTAAACATTTTGATTTGTAAATGACGAGGGATATAAACCATGAAGTGAATGGCAGCAGGGAACAGCTAATCTGTAACTATAATATTTGTGTTATGCTGTGCTACCTGATAAACTGTTGGGATACCTGATTGAGAGCAAGCACAAAGCATGTTTCCAGCACAGCAGGGAACAAAAGCAAATGAAACTGCTCAAGAAGACAAGTTAAATGTTTGTTTTGATTCAGAGTCCTTGTAAAAAGTGGCTAAGATCTCATTAAGGAAAAAAAAAATATGCATTTTTGTTTATCCAAAGTTTAATAAAAACAGCAAAAGAAATGTAATTTCTGCATGGCAGGTGTCCAGTGAGGAAAATAATTTTAATGAGTTAAAACCTGTTAAGAACAACAGCTGATATTCCAGTGTTAAAATATAGTTGCTCTTGTAGATCTTATAAAACCCTTTGGAAAGAGCAGTAATGTCATATCACTGAAGAGTTATTTATGGTATTAATTTTGTGGATCTGAACAGGTACAAGATCTGAGGTCCTCACTTTGCAAAAGAAAGGAGGTTTTTTAGATGTCCTCTGGTTCTAGGATATGTAATTTGTGTGGCTGACAAAAATATTTTTAGATTTGTCTTAAATTAAATTAAATGTATTTTCTGCTTCATGGAAAGGTATAGCACCATCTGTGAGAACATGCACCAGGCTCCTCAGAACCTGTGGTCCTGATTTGTATTGTTTCATTGGACCAATACCTGGCAGGGATGCAGTGGGAATTTTCCTATCTTTGGCAAGCGATGAAGGATTTTTTTCTGGTGTGTTGCTTAATAATAGGCCTAAATATCATATGGACTATTCAAGAAAGAAAAAAGTTAATTGCAGTTTTTTCTTAATTGGTTAGGATTTGGAGCTGGATGTTAATGTTGTCTTTTCCTGAATTCTTATAGTGGTCAAACCTTGTTTGTCCACACATACCTATATGCAAGGAGAATGCCCTAAGATTGTACATATTTAATTATCGCATCTTGGTGGATACTCCTGGCCTGCTCAAGGCACAAGTCATAAGTCATTACAATTCAAGCACGGTAAGAACTTTAGCTCTCTGGTCCAGTTCTCAGTTCCTTTTTTTCTTTCAGTGAGGCTATTCAAAGTAACAGCTGGAGAATTGGGCTGTTAGTGGGCTCAGAAGAATGCTGTTTAAGAAGATAGAAATTATGGTTCACAGTAATTGTCTTTGAAAAACAAACCCATATTTTTCTCACACACAGGGTACTATACCATGAAACGTTAGGATCTGCCAATGTGGTGTTACCCACATACCTATTAATGAATCCATAGATCTACCTGTCTGCTATTTTTTATGTATAAGCACACAGGAGTGAGGTGCTGTTACATTGTTGGTAAACTGGTAAAATAAATTTTACAAGACCACCTATACTTTCAGCAGTTTATGTAGCATTTTGGCAAACTACTGTGGTTTTAAGATTAAAATCATTTTAAAAGATTAACTTAGTTTAATCTAACAAAGGAGAAATGCAAAAAACAGTTGTTTGAAATAATCTTAGACCTCTGATTCTCTTTGTTATCTCTGTTAAAACCGTGGTTCTTTAGGCTGTTGCTGGCAAATATGGTTTGTGGTTTGGTTTTTTTTTTTTTTTACTGCTTTTGACAGTTATTTTGTGATTTAAAAGAAATGACTATAAAATACTGGTTTAATAGAAAGGCTTGTCATCCACTTTTATAGTAATATGCCAGAAATTATATCCTAGATAAATAAAAGATTATAATTTTTTTTTTACTTAAAAGAATAAGACTAAGAATGCAAGGAACTCAGTTTTCTCCTGCTTCTGAGCAGACAGCTATATAAAAGCATGTGCAGAGAAATGTAATAATACATCATGCAGTGAAGTGGAAATGCAGTCAAGGGTTAACTGTACTTGGCTGCAAAATCTACTTTACTAGAAATAATGATATGCTAGGAATTAGCACTTAAACTGCAAGTGGTGTCTAACACTTCATTAGACTAGTTGTAACAAGAACCAACTAGCAATACCTCTGTTCAACAACTGGTGTTCAACAGTGAGCTTTATCCAGGGTTCCCTGGTTAGTAGTTAACACTGTGTGTTATTTTCAGCATATATTATGACTCTTTAAAAAAAAAAAAAAAAAGAAAAAAAAAGTAGCATTGGCTACTTTAGGTTTAAAGTAGTTATTTCTAGATGCAGACATGCAAGTGAAAGGTGAGTGAGAGTCTTAAGCTTTCTGGGGCATCTGTTCTAAGATACTCTAACAAGGTGTTTAATAGTACTTTGAGATTTGTGAGAATCAGATCTGAAGCAGGACAGCCATTTTGGCTGCTGACCTGGTATCTTACACTGATGAGGGTACTAACTGAGCAAAACATACTTATTACTTGTTTATATGTCACCATTGCAGCTAGGAAATATGAAAAATATGACCTGAATGAAGCGTAGAAGATTTGAAAGTATTTCTCATTAATATTTTCATATGTTCTTACTTCTTTTGTAAGTCTTACTTTAATTCATTTGCAAGTAGGAAAAAAGGCTATTTTAAATGACTTTTAAAACTTGATGTTTCTTTTAAGCTTCCCCAGGACTACAGTAAAAAGTACAAATTACTACCTTAAGAGGTCAGATTGGCTATGCATGTCTCAGAATTTGCTATGAGGACTTTTCACCTTTGTGCTAACACCAAAAAAGTAAATGATAGGTTGAAGAAATAAATGCGAGAGGTGATGGATTCCTGCCATCCAAATGCTGCCGGAACTGTTTCAAGTGTCACAATCATTTGTACTCTCTTCCAGATAGTAGGAAACACAATGAAGGAAAAATCCAAATTGAGCCCCAGAGGTACATAGATGTGTCTGTGATGCTAGTTGCTGTGTGACTTCAGGAGAATTTTTGACAGGGCAGTCATTGCTGAAGCCTTCCACTGCCGATTACTCTAAACACAGGGTATTTTTGGCTGACCTGCCAGTCAACCACTCTTGTCATTCATTGTTAGCAGATGAGCAAAAGCTGGGTAAACATAAATAAATGACACTGTTCTGCAATTCACTTTGTGTGAGGATCAAAACGAAGTCTTAGACTCAAATGTTTAATGTTGATTATGTCTTGGCTGATGCAGAATTTCATTGCAAGCTGTAATTTGGCACTGACTCAATCCATCATCTACAAAAGTTACATCTTAAGAGAGAATAGGGGTAATGTAGGAAAAAAGGCTTTTAGATGAGCCTATCATCATTTCTGGATTCGTGCAGGATTTTCTGACTAAACACTACATTTAAATTGTTTTCTCATTTTAAACACAACAGATGCTCAGACACCATGATGATGAATTCAGTATAAACACTCCATTTGGGAGATTCAGTTATATAATGGTGCTCTGAATTTCTGGGAGAATTCTGTATTTCTTTAGCAATCAGTCCAGAAAGCAGCAGAAAATGGTTCCTGCAAGTCAAAAATGTGGTGAAGTAGCAATTGATGCTATTTTTGTTGTTCACTGTGTTACCCCGAGACACTGAGTCAAAAGGACACACGTGCAAGGTCACCAAACGGTGCGACAGAGATGCATTAGCAGTTCAAGCCTTCTCTAACAACGTGCAATGCCACTACAGCTCTCAGTCTACCTTGCCAAAGTACCATCTGTAGCTACATTTCTGTTCAAAGGGTGGGCATGATGGGCAAGAGCAGAAAGAGAAATATCATAGACTGATGAATAAAAGAATGAGCAAAAAAAGTTAATAGAATTTGGGCTAGTGAAAATCTAGTTGTTGATCTAGGCCTTATCCCTTTTGTCCTCATTTTATAATCTAGTAGGAAAAAAACGGTCAAGCTTAGTATAGCTCATGTTAATTAACAAGCAAAGAAAAGGTTAGTGTTAGGATTACAAACCAGAAGCAGAAATGAGTCAATTATCAGTTCTACCTGCTCTCTTCGGTATAGAAGTATATTGTTAAATTAAGAATATAATAAAAATGAAGCATGGGATTTTACATTCTTAAAGTGACAATAAGGTGTGTATATGAGGAAAGCACAGAATAACATCGAGGATGTATTTTAAGAAGCTATTGGCGTGGTTCATCTGAGGTTTGTGAAAGTCCTTGTCCAGCCCATTTAGGCAGCAGCTCCTGCCTGCCTACCCAAATGCTCTCTTTCATTGCCTGATCTCAGCCTAGCACAGGCATCCAGTCTGTCATTACTGCTCTTGCCATGGTGCATGGCTTGGTGACCTCTCCTTCCCCACTCCCTGCTGGTAGGTGTAGGATGGGAGAAGACCTTAGCACAGGGTGTGTGGAAATTGGCTGCTCTTGCAGGGAGGAGGGGAAGAAAGGGAGACGGTCTGCTTGCCCTTTGGGAAGGGAAAGGGGTGCATGAACGTGGAGGATGGACATATGCGCTTGGTGAGATGAGACTTTCCATTTTAAACCAATGGAATTGCAAAATATTAGTAGTATATCCATTGAAAGTTAAATGTGAAAACACACACAGGGGCTCATGGGATCTTTCTGAATGATTTATCAACACATACTTTGCTCTCAAGAGTTTCCTTCCCCTTTAGTGTTTAGGTTGCTCACCTGTGACTCAAGAAAATTACGTTCAACTCCTCCGCCCTTAAGCAAATCTTTCTACCATTTCTGCCCAGCTTGCTATCTCTGACGTGGGAATAGCTGCACTTCTCCAGTAACAATGTTGTGAGATGCTTAGATGTAACGTTAACAGTGTTGGGGAAAGCATCTAGATAATGAATGCCATGTTATGAAGTTCAATTTGTGTTATTGATCCATGACAATTTGTGGCACATCACCCATAAAAGGTGCAAAAAGAAGCTCAGAATACAAATAGTTTTGGTAGGAGACTGCGGGACATTTGGATTTCCAGCACCTTAAAGGGTGATAACAGGGAAACATTTAAAGCCTGATAGAAGAGGAAATGGATATAATTGCTAGTGATAGTACCGTGAAATCTTTGAATGTAAGTTGAGAGCTCAAACACAGAAAAGTTTCAGGAAGCCCAACTTGACTCAAAATAGCCAAAAGCATTTCCGGATTGAATTTTTTTATTGAATTACTGAAGGTCCTTTAGGATATTAATGCTGTGGTAGATGAGATGATATATTACAGAGTCAATTTTTTAAAAATCATTTGAAGAAATTTCACACCAGGTTTTCCTGTTTAAGGTGCAAAGTCAGAGATTGCGAGCAAAGAAGGCAGAGATCTACCCTGCAGGCAGAAAATAAGGGGATTTTTTGTTTAAGAATACCCTGGAAGCTTCTTTTAAAGCTAAGGGAAGTACAACTGCCTTTTGTTGTTTATGTAAATTGCATAAGAGACAGTTTCACATTTGTAGTTTAAAAGGTAAGTTTGAAGATGAGAAATAATAAGCACAGACAAAACAAGTGGATATGAATTATCTAAGAATATGAGATAGTACAGCTTAAGGCAGACAACTATAAAATTATCTTGTTTCTAAATGAATTGAGTGGCATTATACTCAGTAGGAAAGATAACTGACACTTAGAAGTCATAACTAAGCCAGCTATCTTATAAAGTAAGCCTTTTAGCTCTATCTGCAGATTAGGTGAAAGAAAGGATATTGGCAAACATTACTCAACAAATGCAGTATAGCATAAATTAAAAGGGCACGAAATTACACACAGCAGCATTTGTTTGTCATAGGAACACAATCTTCTGGGTACCTTGTAAAGGGCACTGAAAATTGCCACATGGTAAGAGCAGTTCAGTACAGTCACACAACTGCAGATTAGTGCCATTTACAAACAAACAGAGGAAGATGATGATCACAGAAGCCTTTCCAGTAGCCTTCATTATGCTGTGGTTAGTTGAAGTTCAAGGATCTAACAGTGGTTTTCTTTCTTAAAGGTATTTTCTGCAATTTTCTGTTTTATATCATCCCTCAAAGCTGCTTCCCTCTATCCACAACAAATAAATGTCTCCCCTTCATATAGACAAGAAAAGACACCCCCCCCCCCCCATTTGTTCCAGAAACTTTCTAATTATATATTTCAGCATAGTAGCAACCTTCTCCTAACTCATTGGTAATTGTTGCCCAGACTAGCTAAACACCAATGACCTCTGTTTCACAGTTTGTCTTGTCTGGAAAACGTGAATGCTTAGAAACAAGAAACCAACTGAAAATCCCATCTAAATGTTAGGAGATAAAGCTGACAGTTACCTTTGTGAATATGCCCCAAAATTACACTTTTCTTCACAAGTTTTTAAAGTTAATAAGTGAAGGTCAGTGAAAAATAATGAAAACCAATTGCAACTCCAACAGAAATGTGGTACCTGCCATGTCTCTGTGGACTGTTTGAGCAGTGAGATGTGAATATTAAATGGACAAAAGGGCAAAGAAAATCAGTTATGCAGACAGCCTCATTGTAAAAGTGGAGTGTTTCAGTTAGGAATTAGACTAAGGGACGAATGAACAGGGGGCGAAGGCATGGTGCATCATCTCTAACCCTAAAAGCAGATCTGCCTAATGGGATTTGAGGTTTGTGGAATGGAGGTTCCTGAGCACAGATCCTGTGTGTGAGTTTTCATGATATAATCTGGCTCATTATGAACCTGGAATCTTTTAACTGGTAATTCAGCTCTTCACTGGAAAGGCTGGTGTGTGTAGCAACAGCAGTTCAGATCGGCAACACAAGTGTTTTACATGGCTGTCTTTAAAACATAGATGAGTCCAGAGTCCCTTTTAGTACTCAAAATATACCTCTTGGACATGATGGTGGTGAAAGGGGCGGCAGTAAAGTCACACTTGCAACTTGTATTAGCAGGCTTTCTACATCAGACAACAGAAGTCAAAGCTTTTTTTCCCATTAGAAAACACAGTCTGTATTCATTTGCAGGTTAATTTATGTAGCTGAAATGCTGAAAATACTGTCATGGAAATACCTGAAATACCAAACAGATATTTTCCCTTAATGAAAGAAAACCAGGGAATGTGCCATGCTCCAAAATGCTGAATTCCTGAAGAAATCCTTAGTCTGTTGGACTTTCTGCAATTAGAAAAGGTGAATTTGGGTGGTGATCCAATTAAAAGTCGTTGAAATTCATTTTGTCCACGTAGTAAATTATTTTCTGCTGGCAGAAAGCCTGGCCGCAGTCAGGCTGTGAAAGCAGTTCCTTATTCTTGCTGGCAAAGGGCCTGGCCTTGAGAATGTTTCTGACTGCCATGCAAATACCACACACTATTTATTTCTTGCTGCTTCCAGTTCCCACTGGAAGAGCTATAGACCCCTGAAATACTAACCGAATGGGGATCTGTAGTGTCACTTCGATGGGGGATTAACGTCTGAATGAAGTGAGGGATTGTGAAAGGTACAGCTGCAGCTCTGCAACAACTGGCTTTCAACTTGCCTCGTCACAGCAGTATTTCCTTTAGTGGCATTACTGCTCGTAGGTGAGGAAGGGAAGCAGAGAGCAGTAGATGGTGCCTGCCCCCCTCCCATCCCCAACGGCAGCCCACGTCCACCTGCCAAAACACCCCTGGGAGGATGGTGGTTTTCAAGAGTGAATCGTGGCTCCTGCTTTCCCTGTGTAGTTTGGGGAGCTGTGTGCTCACAGTGTGACTGTAATGCTGGGCTGTGGCAAATACTGTGGTTGGCTCTGAATTCATGCCTATCTCATAAAATCATGCAAATATTTACAAACGTTGGGGCACAGTGACTGGAATGGTATTGTTCTTTGTTAGATGTGCAAGAAAAGATCATTTAATACAAGCAATGTCTCCTGTGGGTTTTGTGTTATTTTTCCCCCATGAAATTACTATTCACAAATTCAACCAGCTGTAGTTTCTTCAGTTAGTCCTAATGTTGTGCCTGCTACCTCTTCCTTTACTTAATTTCTTTGTTATGTACATTATCCTGTGGTATGGCTCCTGCACAGCAAAAGAGAACCTTTCTCCTAGTGCACAGATGAAATGGAGCTGAAAATTGCAGCAGATAAAAATCTAGCTCTTTGAACTGTAATGTTAAGAACTCTTCAACCAAAGCAGACCCCTAATTGAAGATAATGTGGACTTTACGTATTACTTTATTACTTTGTCAAGCTTACATCATTAAGCATGTATTTGATTTCATTATACTGCAGTAAACAATTTGTTGTTGTGGTAAGATATTCTGGTTTGCAATGTCTGTAGGCAAAGTTGCATATACTTTAAATGCAGATAGTGCTGTCTTTAGATTTTGAGTTATGGAGCAACAGTGTAATTATCCTATTACCTTACTAAAACATCTAATTATTTGTCAATGATGCGAAAACCTGAGAGTGTGAGAAATTATAATACGAATGTAGCTATGATTTTTTTCATTGACACTTTAACAATATCAATTTGCTAGGCTGTTGTGAGGGAAGGATCCCATATAAACTTATGGCAATGGGGACTGCATATCACTAAAACGGTATCTAATAAAAGATTGTTTTCTGATTTTAATAAGTGTAGTATATATGCAAAGTATGTGTTTAGCTTTATAATTCATTTAAATATATATGATTAAGTTTTACTGCATAACAAATTATGTGCTACTATTACTCTAGCCTTTGCAAAGCCCATGATTGCAAGCTTAAAGGGAGATGCAGAGACAGAAAAAAGATAAAGGAAAAAGCTACTTCTACCTACTTTTTTAAAAAAGTCATTAAACTGTGAGCCTAGTTTAAAGTCAGAATTCTGTCTCCAGTGTTCCCCGATCTCCTCAAGAAAAGAAGTTCCTGAATTCTATTAAAAATTGCTGGTTTCTCAGCAAACAGCATGAAGAGTTTTTCCTGGGAGAAAGTTTTTAATAATTAAAATTAGTCAATACTGAAGTGCAGAAGATTATTTGATCTTGTTCAGAAACTGACACTTTCCAGAAGTGGGAAAAAAATGCAATCTCTCTAATAAATCACTTTGTGCAGAACTGGGAGTCAAGTAGAAGAAATTTGCTGCAGAAGAAAAGAGGGCAACTCACCAGGGAAATAGGTTTGCTCAAAATAATTGTGAGTTTGAACATCAAGGTTGAGATTTTTAGGACATTTCCAGAAAAAAATCTGTAACACTCTCGGGATGAGATGTAAAAATGCATTTGTTATTACTTCAGGGCGTTACATCTCTCAAACACTTTATATAAAGTTGCTGTTGGCTCTTGTGCTCCAGTCCAAATTTCAATTTGTCTACTTTTCCCCTGTAATTTCAACTAAACTCAGCTGTTTTATCAAGTCAGTCTATATTTCTGTGCAGAACTGAGGATGCCTACCTTCATTTAATAGACTTAAATTTTGCTCCAATAGCCCCTGTCAACTTTGGTTACTGCCAGCAGATGAAAAGATGAAATCAAAAACATGCTAGTGGATGAATGTGCCCAGCATGGACTGGATTCCTTTAAAGCCATGCTCTTTTTCAGACTTTCCTATAATGATGCCTGTGCCACCTAAGTCCATGACGTTTTCCTTGCCCATATTCAGACCCATATATTCCCCTGCTTTTATGAACACCAAACCTCTCCCCTGCCCTTTTCTGTCCTGTTTCTTCCTGTCACTTAAAATCTGTCACCCTTCCGTTAGCACTGCTACCCAGCTGTGCCATTCCTCACTGTGCATTTCCTAGAGAAGCAAAATGGTCCTTAAATATACCCTAGTTTCCTTTCGCAGTGGTGTTCAGAGGTTAGTGAATATATGTCTGAAACCAGACTGCTGCTTTTTCAAGGGCCCATCGCAGTGGGAAAGGGCAGCACTGCTGCTCTGCTGTCTACATCATTCTGAGGATGTCACAGGTTGCTCTCGCAAGTGTTTCTGAAAGCACAGAAAAATAAGTTCAGATGCTCTGGCAGGTTACGGCATCGCACCTTTTCTTTGTACTGCCAAACTGTGTCTTTGCATTCTGGTTTTTAGCTTTGATGTTGCATAATTAGAATCACTAAATTTCAGAAATGCAAAAGATCCCAAATGTCGCATTAACTCAACTGTGTTTTAAAAATATTATTGTATAGCTTTTTATCATACAAGGAGGGCAACATTAATGTACAACCTAAATGTACAGAGTGATGCTGCAATTCGGCAGAATTCATGTGGCTGAAAAAAACCCCAATCTTCTGAATTGTTTTGACTTGAGTCACCCTGTTTAATCTCTGTGGCACATCAGATGAGAAAGTGGAGAGGGAGGCAAAAAAAGACTGTATGGGCAAGCAAACTAATGGGTGCACAACCAGCTTTTCTGTTCCCCTTTCCCAACTTTGGAGCACTAAACTTTTACATTCTGTAATTTTTTAGTAAAGTTTATTCTGTGTTATCTGAAGCACTACAAAGTACATGTGCTGTTTGTACAAAAAAAGATGACACAAGAACTACCTTTAACATAGAACATCACTGGGAGAACAGACACAGGCTAAATCTGCTCATACTCTGAGTAGTGATGTGAAAGTATTGTATTTGTACTTCTGATTAATGATTTGATGTCCTTATCTTTGCTAGAACTTCTAAGTTTTTGACAAGGAACAGTGGAACAGAACTTTATTTTTTAGCATCTTTCGTGCTCCTGTTGTACTTTACAAGTGAAGTATTCAATACTCAGCAGTAGAGGAACACCTTGGAATTGGGCCCTGGCATCTGGCACAGGTCCTCCTGATATCAAGGGGGATTTCATGGGTGGAACAGGGACAAGTTATTATGCAGGCCTAGAAGATCAGCAGTAGCTTGCTCACAGCTCTGTGCAGTTTTATTCACTCAGACTGTTCAGCCCACTCAAAGTCTGGTGAATAAACAATTTCATAATGGATAGAAATAGATCTACTTTGACAATATAATTCCTACTACTTAAAAAGACCCACATAAAACGCTATGGTCCCTTTGGCTGAGGTTCAATTACAGGTCACTATTGCAGAGTAGATGAGACAATGTTATCTGAGTGATGCTATTGAATTGCTCAATTGCCAATGACTTCTGCAGTATCTGCTTGTATTTTCCAGGAACTCTCTTTCAATAAAGTACCTTTGACCATATAGGTCCACCTATACTACAAAAACAAGCTCTAATCTCAGTACAGACAAAACTTTAGAGCAAACAGAAGTAAGAATGAGGAAGCTGCTGCCATGACAAATTCATCTGCAGTCAATGAGCCAAACGGATCAAAGACAGGGGCAACCAGCAGCTGGGGTTCTGTCAGCTCCCCAGACACTCATTTCCTTCTGGTTCCTCCACTATCAATAAAAAATGGGGAGAAGGGTAAAACTGCTAGCAGCAATAAAACCAAAAAAGACTTTAGTAATTCCACAGTACAATCTACCTAAAGCAGGACCTGCTCACATTGCTTCAGCATCGGAGGAGGAAAATTTTCCATGAATCAAAACACTGAGGACAGCTTCTTAAGCAACAAAGGAAAATATTTTCACCTGGCCAGCTATTAATAGTGGATCATTCATTCAGAACAGCTCAGCATTCAGTTGATGCTGTTTTTATCTCGTGTATATATATACTATATATATATAGTTTGTAGCTCTCACTGGGCTGACCACTGTAGAAAAGTCGGCCCAAAAACTTGAAAGCTGATGCACTGCAGCAGGTCACAGACTTCAGATTACAAAGGCTACACTGCTCTTTCTCAAGTTATTGGCAATAGTTTTACTGTCCGCAGCTGGAAGTGTTCACGGAGCCGTACATGGCTTTTTTATTTTTACACATAGTGCCACTGCTGTAAGTTAGATTTCCAATATGAATTAAAATTACAAGGGAAGCCTATTGTCATTTTGCTGTTATCATAGCGCAGTTTGTTTTGTAGAAACCAGTAAGGCTCCACTTTCCACACAGATGAATGGTGTAAGTAATGTATAGAAATGAACTGTGTGCATGTTAAGGATAAATTGCTTTATTGGCTTCATTAACAGCGATTTGATAAACGCTTATTAAGTTACAGATGTACTGGTTAGAATCAATCAACATCTCAAAGTTTGAAGACTGTCAAAATAATTAAATGGCTCAATAAATCTCAGACTACACATCCAAAGAAAAATTACTATATATTTGGAGACATTTTTAAAAGATATTTACCATATCAGCATTCCATGAACTTTGAGGATACATCTTGTAAATTATTTTCACTGCTTCATTGACTTTTAATATTGTTAATGCTTACAGCCCTGCTGCAATTCAGAAGAAAGTATTTTGAGATTTACTTAGCTTGGCATATTTATTATACTACAGTCTTCTTTATTTGGCATTGTTTTTATCTGCCTCTTGCTATATTTACATTACAAGTTTAGAGCTTTAAAAAGTAGCTGGTAAGAGACAGGTTCAGGTATAGATGACAAAAGATTTTCTGCGTGCCAGAATATGTGCATATGTGATGGGAAATTCATGATTGTCTTTTAATATAGTTGGATGTCGTAGTATGCACAGTGCAGTGTGTATTGGGGTGATGTAACTTTTGCTATAGAAATAACGATGACAAGACCTGCCTGTTTAAGATAGCCATCTACCACTATGAATGAATTTTGAGAAATCAGGTGGCCAAAATTTCCAGGACTTTGAAAACACCATGAAATCTCATGTTCTGGTCTTCACCGCACCATGGTCTGTTGTCATGACTGCAGTTGACTCAGCCCCTCTGTCTCAGTCTACCCATTTGTAAAATCGGCAAAATAATTACACTGTAAGGTAATTGATAGTTAATGGGGAATGTGTTAATGACCCTAAAGCATTTGACAAAAAGCATTACAGGGGCTATCATTAGTGTCTGTTGTGAGGAGTTCTGAATACCCCAGGGGACCACGATGTGACTGCTTCCAAACACTGGACATGTCTGAATTAGGTTTTTGGTTCAGGCCCAACTCTAAACAAAACAACCAACCAGAAGACAGATGGTCTCTTCCAGCTCCTCACTGCACTTTTATTTTCCTCTTCACAAACATTAAAGGACAGAATTTCAGCTGATATAAAATGATACAGCTCGGTAATTCTGTTGGATTTCTAGAATTCCCCATTTTTTTTACTTTTTATTTTAAATTATATACGTCTTTAGATGTAATAATGGTCATTCACTTTGAGTTATAAGCTGCCACTTTCAGAGCACAAAATAAGGAATACCATCTAGCAGTACACAGGTAAAATCGATCTACTTCAAGCTGCCCAAAGATTGTTTGATGATCATAACCAAAATATTGATGAGTTTACAAGATCATTTGAAAGATGGATGGCATCACAAAACCTATGTGTTCTTCTGCGCTAGTAAAGAAATCTGTGTCTTTTTAAAAATTCTAATCACTTGGTAATTTCTACAGTATTAGCAATTGCTAGATACTTTATTATTTGGTAATACCTTATGGTATATCAAATAAGAAAAAATGAATGTGAAGTTCATATATAAGATCACAGTGGAGCCAAAACATTTTAACTTTAGACGGATTTAAATATTTTAAATCCTAGGGGTTGCATCCTGCTTTCCTTGTATTGTGACCCACTATATTGTGCTCCCGACAGTAAGAACTGCCCTGTAAACATACATCCTACCTTACTTTACATTTGCTGGCATGCCCATAGTTTCGCTTATTTCAATGGGGTTGTTAATGTTTATGCAGATTTGTGGGGATAGCCCCCAAACGTGCTGCCTGAAAGCTCAGAATTTTAGCAAAAGATTTCCAACTTTCTTTGAAGTATTCATCTCCAGTACTGACTATATCTAAAAGGCAGGTATGTATTTTCAAATAGGCTACAAGAAAAAGGCTTTTGGAACTTCAGATACTGATTTTTTTTTTTTTTTTACCCTGCCATTTCTCCTTTCATCATTTTCCTGGATTTCTAAAAGAAAATCCTATGAGAATGAAACAGACAGATATTCATTAGAATCTGGAAGACTAAGGGTGATTTTTTTTTTTTCTTTTCTTCCCCTAATTAACTGCCCCAGGGAATAGCTCTACCAGTTAGGAGGAAGAACAGTTCCTCTATTGTGCCTTTTATGACTTAGGAACAGTAGATAGGGAGGCTCTAAGCTACAAATCAAACAGTGAAAATCCTCTTAACTGAACACACCCTTGGGCTTCACACAGAATAAGGCCTTACACTAATCATAAGCAGAACTGGTTGGGATTTTTTTTTTTGCTGAAACAGGGTTTTGCTGGAAAATGCTTATATGTCAAAACCAAAGTACCTCGTGGAGGGAACTTGATTTCAAAGAAATTTTGCTGAAACACAAGCAGAGGCTATCAGAAATCTCCCTGATTTCCTGCCAGTTTGTCTTGTGATTTAGCCAAGAGCCTGGAGACCCGATGTCTTCATCACTCCAGCTTACCTTACAGTAATTTGTTGGTCTTCCTGTGATGTCCCTCCCCTCACCAGGGCTGTAAGTGTGTATAAACTTTTGTTTGTGGGTACAGGCAGATTGTCAAAGGGACAATCTGGGTACCTAGAGCGTGGGAGCTTTAAGACTCCTATAGAGAACTCTGCCTTAAACTACAGCTCCTAGGGTTAGGCTGTAATTCACAGCCTTGGATGTGCATGGAAATATTCCTGTCTGATGCCCTTTTATGGCACTAATCATGCCTAAAGCAGGAATGGTCAGGGATGGATTGTGCTGTTTAAAACTACAGCAGCACCACTCTCCCAAGCTTGTCTGTTAGGCACCTCATTGGAAATATCTCACTGCAACCACTGCTCTGAAGGTAAAAATGGAACAGAATGTGCTAAAATCTAGCTTAACTGGAGCAATCTTGATGTAGCAATTTGTATTTTGGGTAAAACTGGCTCCACAGGTCAATGCCACAATACTCTTTAGAAACAATCCACAAACCCCGAAGCTACAAAGTAATTTCACAATAAGCAGAATTGAGACTAGAGCTCTGCCTGTCTCTTTGATTATTAGTTTCTATCTTGGAAGTATAGGCATGTCCTGCTAAAGGAATGTGTGGTAAAGAGGGCTTTAGGTTTCACCCATGATGGATTGTTCTGCAAATGCTTTGGTTTTTTTAGTTATGCTTTTATTGGTGGCATATTTTTATGTTATTTTATTGGCCTTTCCCTGGTTTTTATGTGAAGACAGCAAGTAATGAACACTAACCTATCTTCTCTCAAAGCACTTGACAGTAGTACACTTGGTACTAAGAAGTCTTTTATCCTTTTCTGAATCAGAATTCCTTATTTCAGACAAGCATGCTAATTCGTCATTTATGCATAATACCATAAGCTTTTTTGTTCTCTCAGAAAAGAAAAAAAGGATAGTTAGTTTTTTGCTTCTTCTGGAGAATCTTAGCAGAACCACAATTTGAAAGGCACACTCCTCTAGTGCTTCATATAATGAATTTTAGTGCAGTGAAATGTACTGAATTGATAGTTTGGCAGATTGGAGCAGGAGGAAGAAACTTCTGTCTACACAACCTCACCAGGGTATTTCAAACTTACATAGTATGAAGCAAAAAAGCAGCAGGTAATGAAAATTGAGTGGCTGAGCTCCTGTAGCCATGGATGCAGTAAGATTAAGTCCTGTATAAGCACGAAAAATCGTGGGCCTCTCAGGACTGTACCTACATGCTGTGCTTTGGACATAGGCTTCAAAGTATCAGGCTGGGTTGGAGATACTGTATAGGATTGGTAGCTCAGTCCTTGATCAATTTGTGCTTAGATTGTCAGAGGAAATGGGAATGAAATTGCTACAGGTGAAAAGAGCAAAAATTCACACAACAAAATATGCTAAATGTATAATGTTCACATTGAATATGCCTTGAAAAATTAAAAAAAAAAAATCTTTTTTTTTATTAATAGGAATTATGTATTTGAGAGAATGTGACAGCTGTTTCTGACCAGTCCTACACTGAAGGTTAAGCAGATTAACGCTCTGTTGCCAACTGGTTCTGTTATTAGCAGAATTTCCAGGGACTAGATGGCAGTAGCATGTTCATATTTTGATAAGAAAGAGTAAATAAAATTTGAGATTATGGAAAGAGATGGACAGTAATGGACGTGCCCTTTCTAGCTAAAATCCAGAACTCTCTTTGCCTTTGATAGAACTTTCGGAGTAATAACTTGTACATGGTGCTTTTTCTAATGTGCCTATGGTAAATCGTCAGTTAGAAAATGTTTTCATGGCAGTTAGATTAAAAAAACCCACCAAACTACTGAAAAATAAGTGAATAGAATGAATTAATTTCTACTGAGTTTTAAACCAGCAAATCTTGGCAGGTGTGTGCAGTAATGTCCAGTTAGTTTATACAGAGATAAGAGTGCAGACAGATAAAGGTGAGATATTAAAAGATAAATGGAAAGAAAATGGACTTCGAAGAAATGTGGTTTAACTATGTCAATTCTAATTCTCCACGGTGTTAACACTGATGCTATTGTGCCTACTATCACTCACATGCTATTTTAGAGGTAGGTATGCCTGAGAAACTGATCTAATTGTAGTAATTCTAGAAAGACATGCTTATGAAATGATAATGAAAACTTAAGTTTGCTTCCCTTTATTGTTTGTAAAATATCCTAATCCGTTATCTATTACAATTTTGTCTAAAGAAAACAAGATTTAGAAGTATTTCCTTCTCTGTCTTTATTGAAAGTATCAATTACCTACATGGTTAAAATAAAATACCTCAAATTTAAAGTATTTTGACTTTCTGGGAGGCAATGTATGCCTGTGTGCCTTTAATTAAGGAAAGGTCTACAGTGATGGTGGAAGGTCAAGTCAGTATGCTAAATGAAGACTGTAACTCTGCAACCTCACAGCAGTCACTGAAAATGTAATAAAAAGGCAGCTAGAATTGACGTGATTTAGTTGTCTTTTTACTAAGATACTAAAATGCCTCATAAGAAACTATTAAACATGAGGTAAGGGACAAAGACCTAACAAAGGAGTAGCTGAAGCTACAGAAATAAACTGAAGGTCAGAGAGCTAATGGTAAGGGTTCACAGCTGCCACCGTGTATTAGAAAACAGTAATTATTATCAGGGAGGAGGGAGGCTTCTGAGCTGGAGCTTCTCCTGGGCTAATTCAGTCCTAGGAGGATGTGGTGTCCCCCCCCACCCTTCAGGTCCCAAGTCACATCCACACAGGATGGGGAAGACCTTTCGTGCTATCTTGGCTGCCTCTTTTGCCTGATTTGGACATAGCTGTGAGCCAGGAACTCCTGCCTCCCACGAGGGCTTTACCAACAGGTTTAGGCTATTCCAAATCAGGGTCACATTAGCTGTCTGAGGCTCTTCCATTAGGACAGAGTAACATAAAAATTACTGAAGAAGACAGCTTCCAAAGTGAATCCCCACTCCCTGGGCTATAAGGGCCACGCTTGCTCTCAGAACTAGTTGGTTTTGACTCCACTTAGGCATTAAACAAGTTGTTGCAATCAAGACATACATGGCTGTGTGAGTGCTCCGCATCAAACCTGCAAGTGCCTGAGGAACTTCACTGTGTTTGCCGGTGATGGATCAGTATCTTGAAAGTGTTGTGTCTCATCCGTTATTAACTCTGGATTCTCCTGTTTGTGATCAGATTGTCAGCATTCATTCTCCAGCACACAGGCAGTATCAGTTAGGAGAGACTGGGCTAAAAGGGTATTATGTTTTTTTTCAGTCTGATATCCAAATCATAGTTTTACCTCAGACAAAAGTCCACTGCCTTCATGAGAGTTTTGTCCAGGGTAATGTTTACAGTAATTGCTCATTGTTTTTTTTATTGTTTTGGTAAATTGCAAAGATAATAAAAATTTACATATGCTTGTTTTTTATTTTCTTTTGTGGTTGTCCATAATAGCTGCAAGAGCTTTTGTATAAGAAGTTAGTCTGATTCCTCCTTTCTCTGGAATGTTACATTAAATATATTTGGAGAAAAAGTTAAAATTTACAAGAAGGGTAATGGAAAAATCATTACCAAGTAACATAAAACCCATTTCAAAATCTGTGTAGCTTTTTGGCTGCAGAGGTAAATTGCTCTTTAATTAAAGAAGAATCATCCCATAGCAAGTAAAGTCACCCCAAGCAAATGATAATAGTTTGGAATGAGACAAAGCGAATACTTCATAAGTGACACTGGAGGTTTAGAGTGCTGAATGTTTTCATGTCCCAGTGGTTTAAAAGAGCAAATCCTACAGCTGCTACTCTAAGCAGAAAAACTCCACCTTATTGCTTTATGATGCTGGATTTTAAAATTGAGGCACCAAGGGGATTTAGATTATAGTTGGTGACAGACTGTGCTCTCAGTACATTGACACTCTCTTCTACTTCTCCCTCCCCCCCAAAAAGAGAACAGTTGGTAACAGAAAAGTAAACATGTGCAAAAATATATTTATTACTAAAGGTATCTGTTTTACTCAGTATCTAAGAAATTCAATATTTATTATTCCATGCAGCAGATATTTTGCTGTGTCACATGCTACTTTAATATAAGCTGACATTGTCATAGAGCTCACAATTTGTTTGGACAGCTCCTACAATTCTGCTAATGAATGGATAGTTCGTAAGATTCAGAAAAGTAGTTTCCAAAGAAGGAAAGTTTTCTGGCAAGAAACACCCATGTTACGTGTAGATAAAGAAAAAGAAGACCCCCCCCAAAAAAAGACCAAATCCAAAACCTCTAAAAATATGCCTGTACAGTTTCTTAAATTTCAGTGTACAGCAGACAGTATCTATGGAGCTTGTATCACAAAATCTCCAGAAGGCAATATACGGAAGCAAAAAAATTCTGGGCCCCAGAAATGGAGCTCCTTGTATCAAGCACATAGAATTTCCTATGCAGAATCCAGGAAGAATAACGTGCTTCAGCAAAACATTGAGAAATCTATGGAATTTAGATGCTTTCAGACTTAGGTGATAAATAAGCAAACATTTGCAGAAACATTTCTGATTCTTGCTATAACTGACTTGAGAGTAGAAGTCCTATTGCACGTCAATGGAAATACTAAAGAGAACTTCAATGCCGTGTAGCAGCTGGTGCCTTTCATTCGTTGCTCTAAGAATAACTCCCTTAAACAGTACATACAAAATTTTCAAATACTCAAATATTTAACAATGCTTTCTAGAAATCAGTTAATAATCTAAAGAAATCAGGGGATTTCTGTATCATTTGTTGTCTGAAATGTTAACATATTCAATTATTCCAGAAAGACTTAATGTAATGTGTTTTGGGCAATTTTACCAGGTCTAAATAATCAAAATGACGACATACTAAAAAACTTCCGTAAAGTCATTTATTTGATGTGACGGTGAACTGTAATTTTTTACCTGCAATGACTACACAAATACCTCAGTAATCTAATAAAATGAAAAAGTGCAAGCCTAAAACAAAGATCAAAATCCTGCTTGGGTACCTGAAACTTAGTCTCAAATTTTATAAGTGGTTAAACACTTGTTCTAAAGTATCATTCAAACTCCAGATGGTATCTAATGATTGTTTAGGATTATAAAATTAAATGACTGTTCTTTTCAATTATATGTTATCGTTAGTCTTTCTGCTAAAAGAAGTAAATATGTAATTCTCCCCCCGTATCTTTTTCTTAGTTTGTATTCTATGCAGAGCCATAGCTGTATCTAGGTCCAATCCTGATTCCCTGTTGGTGCAATAACTAAACTTCCGTGGTTTATACACCAAGAGAAACATCCTATTACAATTTGCTTCAAATAAAACCGTTAAACTTTTCCAGTTTTATCTGGGCTATCATAAAAAGCACGCTTAGACCTACAGTATGAACTGTAAATTCTTCTCCTTGCAAAAAAATAAGTCAAACCCCCCATCTATATTTCCACTGCTAATCAAGTTTTAGAAAGGTGAAAAAATAACATGAATGGTATTTATGATATGAGAAGCTGATTATACATGAAGTAAAATTCTTTATGGCTGATATAAAGTTTGGACATTATATAACTTGATTTGTGTAATTAAGGTTTTTTCCTAAGGGAAGGATAAAACAGGCTACTTCTAGAATCTAATTTTCCTTTAAAAATGGCAGTATGACTCCAACAGCACTAAATGTAAGACCATGACTGTAAGAGTATACTGGCACTGCCTAGTAATGCAGCCATTCATATAAAAATGAGTTTTACTTGCTGTGTATTTTTTCTGTTTATATATTTATGATCAATGATTTATGGTTGCTACGCCTTCACTTGATTCTATAACTTCTCCTGGCTATTGAGCTTTGGGATTTGTTATTTAACAAGTGTATATTACCCATGACTTGAAGATTACTGTCTAGCCAAAAAAGACAGGAAGGAACATAAGTTAAGAGTCAACTCTTCTACTTCAAAAGTGTTAAAGATGAAACTGCTTTTGAAGGTCACTAAGGATTAAGATGCATTTTTAGCACGTAGCCAGTGTAGGAAGTTTACTGCGTTTTGATGTAAAATACACCACAAAAATTTCTGTTCCATATTCCTGGAAAGTCATCTTTCTTGTGGTTTCCAATAGAGTAGTTCAAAAGGAGACGCTTCCTCGATAGGAAACGCCAGCTGCATTTTAAATATTGCCCATTTGCTGCTTACAAAATATCTGGATGTCAGCACATTATTCTCACTGGTACTTCAAAGTTGTTATTACTGCCATGTAGCCCTAGATGTTTAGATGGTTCAGTTACCCATTTTCAGCTTTTGGTTTCAACACTCTCTGTCTTCTCCTCTCCCCACAATTCATATAAGTGCATATAATGCTGAAAATCTCCCACAAAAAAAACCCAAAAACCAACCTACAAAAATCTAATGGAACATGAAATCAAGTAAATGGGTACAGCAATTAGTTTGCATTTTTATGTGCAGACCTGTTTCTTACCCATCAACAAAGTAACAGTTAAATGTGTGTAACTCAGATGCTTTTAATTGTTTAGGAAATATAAGTACACAAGGGTCAGAACAGAATAATGAGAAATCTGGGAAATAAAACCTAGCATTCAGATTTTCAGTATTAGATTTTGGGAAACTATTTGCAGTATCTCATGAAACCTGCAGACATTTTATATTTTGTAGCTTGTCCCTTTATATATTCCTATGTTGCCACTGGGGAAAAAGTTTACCTGTTCAATTGCTACATGCCCCAAACTTTTCTATCCTTCACTTTCATTGAAATTGTTCAGGTTCAGGCAGAAGGCTGGTGCTGAGCTGACTTGCAGGACTGCAAGACCATGGCTGCATTGCAAGCTACCTGGACTCCATAGAGCTGAGATGTGTTGTGGGCCTCTTCCTATGAGAGCAGATAGCAGCTCCATATGATGTATTTGTAGATGTGTAGAGGGCTTGTTTAAATGTTGCATTTTTACAGGGAAGCATAAGGGATGTTCAGGTTTTCTGCTTTGCCCGGGAGTCTCAGCATTTTGATCTGCCCCTCTAGCTTCTGCTTGCTTTCAGCTACAGTCCTGGAAGTGAGGCCACAGTCTGACAGTTTAACATGCTGCATAATCTAAATTCCATGTTTGTACAAACAGATATGGTTAATTACTGTGTATTACTTCATGCGGTGGTTCTGGAACAATATGATCCATATCTGACAGAAAAATACACAGTAAATTAAAGCATTACCTTTTATCTTCCTATTCCATTTACACTGTCCTATTGTTACCTGCTATTTTATTGGTGGTTTCAGGTACAGTAAGTATATTAGCCTTAGCACCTTGATGACATTTTAGCCAACTTTTGCTTAGAATCTTGATCTATCACCTCATTTTTCTTTGGGAAGTATTTTTGGAACATATAAAAATGTTTTTGATAAGTTTCACTTTATAAAATAACATATGTTTCCGACTATGCTTCCCTGCAAGCTTTGCTGTCTAGATTATCTCAGCAGTGTTCTTCCTTGGACCATACTTTTTTTTTCCTATGGACCATGCTTTTAAATTCAAAGGGCTCTGCAGTCCAGAGGGAGAGGTGGCCATTTCATCTCCATGTAGTTCTAGAGGGGAGACAGACCAGGCAGCCTACTATTAAACCACACCTCTGTTAAAGAGCCTAATTTCCTTATAAAGTCAATAGAAGGTGGAAAGGAATTTCTGTTGGATGATTCAGAGCTCTTAAATTAGCAGACCATAGTCAGGTGTGAATATTCCTCAATCTGTGTTAATATATTGTTCAATCCTATTTTCTGTTATATTAACCAGCAATAAAAACCCATTTAACTTAAAATATAAAATTGATTTTGGTTTAGAAAAACACAATAAGCATGTGTTGATGAATAAGTGTCTTTTGGACTTTAACTCTGCTTCTTATGCATATGAGTATTTTATAAAATTTCAGGTGAAGCCACCTGTAATCTTTAGGGTGGACAGAGGTGCATTCTTGTAACTAATGCACGTGTTCATCTCCCACTGATTTTGAATTACTCATGTGAATAGTCTCCTTATACTGTAGTGATGACAATACCACCACCTCTTCCTGATTTATATTCTGTTCCTATAGCAATTTAATTCATTATCCTATTGACTTTTTCCTCTGAAGCTGAACATTAATCTGAAGGTTATAGAGATTCTACTAAACCACCCTTCCATTAGACATGTGTTCCCTCATCTAGTACTTTCCTCAGAGGCTTATTTTTCAACATTAATAAGCACCGGAGTACAGTAAACTTATCTTCTGGCTGAAATACTTAAAAATGACCTGCATCATTTCCAATAAAGTCTCCGAAATGTAATACAGATGGCCTGTGGCAATTGACAGATCTGAATTTCAAACTTCCTTCTGTGAGCTGTTGGCAGGAGTGCCAGCGTTACGAGGCGTAGTAGGGGCTGGCTTACAGCTAGCTCTGCTTTGGCATCGTAACCACCTGTAGGAACGCGGTTATGAAGAAGCAGGAGACTCCTGTCCTCTCTGCTCAGTGACATCGCTAGCCGATGTAATGCTCCTTTCCTGAGGAAGAGGAAGGACTATGTGCTAGCACAATTCGATGAAGGGCTATGCTAGATTCACAAAGCCTCACGTGAGTGAGGATTCCTATAGAGAACAAACCAGAAAAAACAGACCTGGGAGAAGAATCTAAATATTGGGTAAGTGTAGGGAACCGTGTGAGAAAACAGCGGCTTTTGTGTGGAACTGACCCATAGGTTAGAAAAGGAGGCAGAGTCCTGAGCCAATTGTCACATGAGAGGCGCAAATGAATGTTCACCTTCTAGGTGATGAAATTTTTGGGAAGAAGATGGGGGACGTAAATGGCTTGTAACAAGCGATACAATATAGAGCTGGCCTGTACTTGCCGTTTCTTCTGACATGCTGATTAGCCATGACTTGTTCTGTTTTGCCAACATAACTCAAGTCATAGAACATAGACAGTACTTTATTCCAGTAAAGGTTTTTTGGTTGGGTTTTTTGTTTTGTTTTTTTTTGTTTGTTTGTTTGTTTGTTTGGTGGGTTTTTTGGGTTGGGTTGTTTTTGGGGGGTGTGTGTGGTATAACCAATACCAACGTTAGGATTTTGGGGGAGGCTATTTGGAACCACACAGGCAAGTCAAAGGTGTACAGAAGGTCTCAGTGACAGAGCCACTGTTTCTGATTTAACAATTCAGACTACTCTAATTCTGCAGCAGGCTGGATTAAATTATTCCAGCTGGCCGGATGCTTCTCATAGGCTGTCTATCTGACAGTCTTGCTTCTAAAAATATCAGAAGTTGGATTTGCAACACTGATCTCTCTGATAAGTAATCCTTTACTATCACTAGAAGTTCCCCACTCACATAGAATATGCCTGCAGTTAAAGAAATTGCAGTAGTCAAAGGCTGGTATTTCAGAATTTCCAGCCTCCCCCTTTGATTCCCATTTTCTTGTATTTTATTTGGTTTTGTCAGTGGCTTTTAGCAGCAGCGAAAGTAAATCTCAGTTCCAAACTGTGTGTATAGCTTGCAATATGTGTTCATTTATCTAGATACTATTCTGGCTTTCATTTTACTTCTTATGTAGTGGATGAAATCATTGTGTGTTTATAATCTCTGTCAATGGGTTTTTGAAAGGTGACTTGGTGGGCAGAGAAGAAGAAATCTATTTTTTTCGTGTGTTGTGGGCTGGTCTCTTGTTTGAAAGTCTCCAGCTATTGAGTTTGTTGCATAACCCCAAATAATTAAGCTCCTTGACTTTCTGCCTTTACATTGATAAGGCTACTACAACACGTAGCCATAAAGTGGCTGGAGGTCTCCTGCAGCATATTTTTCATTTTTCTGCTTAGGAAAAAAATTGGTATGGATTTTTATGACTTTGCCACATGGTAAAGTTAAAGGGTCCCTTTTTCAACGTGAACCTTTTGGAGGTTGTTACCTTTTTATTTTAACAAGGTAGACAGTGCCTGAACAACAGAACTCTGGTAAATTCTGCTGTATTTTGCACCGCTGCTGTCTGAAGGGAAGATGGTCTTTCTCATTAAATGATATGGACTCTGAAGCATTAAAAACTGTTTTGCCTAGAGACATTAGGCAGCAGGCACAAGTGATTGGTGTCTTAGTTGGGGTCTTTGCTTGAGCCAAGATTTTCTTTTAATCATTATAATTCGGTAGGATGCTTATGCAAAGAGTAGGGAATTAAACACACTCAAGTATGTATCAGAGGGACAAGTAAATGCTCGATTTATTTAGTTAAGCATTCCAAAGCCTGCCTTTCTTTCGATGTTAGCAGTGCCAAACATATTGATGATAATCTGATACACAGTTTTAAAGCCCTTACACTCAAACTATTTAAGCATTAGTTCAGTTATTCTGCCTACTGAAGTGATAATTAGGGGCTAAAAGGTAACCAGATTATTGTAGAGATCTCTCTTGACAGCCTTTAACACCTAGTTAAATGTTAAAGCCTGGAAATTACAAGCCTCTCAGTATCATTCAGACCACAGTATATTTTGAAGCAATTTGCTATTTCTAGATTGTTTTTCATGCCACGGTACCATTCCAGTGCTCTCCAGCTTGCTCTGAGTACCTGCCCACTTGCAGAACATCTTCACTGGGCAAAAAAAGTCCCCAAGAACAAACTTATTGCTTAGTATGGATGTTAGGTGGGATTTCCAGATGTGTAAAGAACATTGCAGCTGGTTCAAGAGATATTGGGGCTGTTTAAAAGCTTCTGTCTTCTCTGCACTTGGATTTAATTTAGGTCTGTTTGAGCCAATCTAATAGTTTGCCAGTGCTGTGAGGGAGACGTACTGCTCTCTCCCCTGACCTCTCCCCAGGTTCCCCTTCTCTCTCTGCAATGTGCTGACTTTAACAGGCATTGGAGACCTCAGTGAAAATGAGGGGACAGATATGGATGGGAGTGGAGGGAAGGAGAAGTAAAAATAATCTGATTGTGATCTACTGGCATGGATCACACTTCTTGGGTAACTTCATCCTTAGGAATTGTTTCCCCAGCAAAACAGAGGTTTTAGTAAAACCCATAGTGGGTTTGTCCAACACAAATAAGAACAGCAGTAACAAGGCAGTGTCATGGGAGTTAGCGTGCAATTAGCAGTCAAACAGTGTAATCCTGCAATGATTTTTCTCTGGTTGCCTACACCTGCTAAAGCCAAAGCCAGCAAATATTCATTGTTATTCTTACCTGCACTAGCTTAATCAAACTAATGCGCTTACGCAGTTACATTTCTTTGCCCCATCTCCTCAGACAGCATTATCCAGTGCAGAAGTGAATAGTGATTAGCAGCAAGTCTTAAAAGCATACGTTACATTTTAAAGACGTGTACTCTATCATAAAGTCAGCTAGCTTGTTTACAGTTTTCTTACTATAGTTGCTAGGAGCTGTAGACATTACATCTTCCAGTGCTGAGAGCTTATCAAAACTCACTTATATATATAGACAGCACTTGTATGGGTGGATGTATATTCTAAGAACACCGTCAGCTGCCGTCCTTCCCTGAAAATTTGCAGCCATGCTATTCAGCATGATTGATTTGAATCCATGCTTGTACTTTGAAAACAGTGCATGTTCTGTAAGTAAGACTTGACTGTGCAGATGCAGGTTCAAATTAGTAATTAATACTTGATCTTATTGGAACTTACCTGTCCAGCTGCCCAAACCAGCTATCTGAAAGTGTGAAAAACACATCCTCAAAGGACAGAATTCATCTCACTATCTGAAAAGGAGGCCTGTAGTCTAAGCTACTTGGCCTGTTGTTTGTCTCTGCTCTGTTGTCAAGGGAGATGCACCTCCACAGAGTGATTTGTCCTGTCCTAAGAGATGCATCTCTGGCTATCAGGAATGATCATCCTCTGAAGATGCTAATCTCTTTCTATTCGCTGCAGGAGGAATTCAGATATCTAGATGAATCCTGCATATACTGTGGATCCAGCTGTGCATGACTGACTGACTAACAGTGGTTTCCACTTTAGCTAGGTTTTCTGCTTTACTCAGAAAAACTTGAGGTCTCTGTTAGCAAATACCACATGTTAACAGTACTTCAAAACTCCTACGTGCAAAACCAGGAGAGCCTAGTTAAGCATTAAGTATTGCAAAACAGTGCTCTACATTTTTACCTTTTGTTATAGTCTATGACTGTTGAATTTATAACTTAAAAACTCTTTTAAAAATATCTGAAAAGATGCTGATACATCATATCAGGTGCAATGGTATGTTTCAACCAGATTTTTGCTTTCTTGTTCAGTCAACTTGTTTTTCTTTGAATATTGCTCTTCTATAAATCTCATTAGCGAAGCAAAGACCTTATTTACTACAGCATACTTAACTTTCAGCTCTTAAAAGAGTAATACATTATATGTTCCCTTATCACAGAATTTAACGAAGGCAACCAGAAGTCAGTTGTGCAAGACATGAATAATTTCATGAACAAGCTGCCACTGGCTATATTATACATCAATGTAGCTTATAAAACAAAGCAAATGATTACCATCAATTATAATACCATCATTTGACAACTCTGCAATTAATTTCCTACTCTTAAATAACGGCTGTTGCACAGTGCCAAAGAAAATGCCATGCATTAACTGACTCATCACCAGAGTCTGTGATAGATAGTACAGATGGTAATTTGATTATTCACATCCAAGAAAATAAGTGCTTTATTATGAAAACCTATTCAATTTGGTCTTCTGAAAGAATGGTAACAGGGATACCTAGAGTCTCTTTAAAAAGAATCCCTACAGTAATATACAGTTATTCTGAAGCATTTTTTTATTTGTTAAGATTTGTGGGGTAGAGTTGCGTGCTAGATAGTTCACAGACATGGCACAAGCTGAAGAAGGTTGGGGTACTACAAAACCCATGCATCTCTTCTATGTAAAAATGCTCCTACATAAGAATAATGGAAAGATTCTGCTTTGTCTACCAGAAAGTCTGCAAACTTTACTATATGTTTTGAAAAAGTACTCCATATACAAGACTAAAATATTTATCCAGCAAGATTAATGGGCCATCTGCAATAGCTATCAGGATCATTAAATTATAGTCTTTCCTGGGACAATTACAGACATGTATTTAAAATACAAAGCAAGTACCAATTCTGCCAGGGTTTACTTGTGGAGTTAACTTTATTTCCTGAGCAGACCAACAGACTTCTGCGGAACCATCTCTAAAATTCAGTATCATCTTACTTTTACATGAATCAAAGGCAGAATGGTACTCAATGTAAAGTGTTACACACCAGCGAGTAGCAAAAGTAGCACTTTTATAAGAACTTGAAGCACTTTGAGTATTACCTTGTGGTTAATCTTGTATTTGCACTTAACTGGGATATAAAGGACGCATCAAAAGATACTTGATTACTTTGGAAGTAGTGCATATGAGAATATAGCGTGTCTATGCATACAATAAGTAAAACAGTTTCATTTTTAGACCTGAGTCATGCAATCAGCAGTGCATGGGCAAAAAAAAGAAGTAATTCCCCGATTTTCAGAATGGATAAAGGGAAACAATTTTTATGAGTACAAATTAGTTTGCAAATACATTCAGGCAAAAATGGAAAGTGAGTAATTCACACTAGTTCATTTGTAAGTCCAAATACATTGACATACCTCCCCAGAGAAAGCCTGTCCATTGAGTAGGTGCTCTGATCCCTGGCTGTCTTCACTTCCAAAGTGTAACCGGATTTCCTCTAAGCGGTGACTATATGTCATCGGTCCTCCAGAGATGTTGACCAAATGCTCTTTGTCTAATCGTAGAGATACATGTCTCCCTGTGTTATACATCGTCCCACTGACCTAAACAAAATGGGGGGGAAAGAAAGTATTTTTTGAAAATAACTTGTAAATCCTAGAAACTGGTTATACGTACTTCAAGATTTTGCTATTTACACACCTTCATTTAAATGTAGCAATACATCTTATTGTTGTGAGATGAAATACACAACCTGAGGTTATACTTCAACTTCTGCTTTGAATCTTATACTGTATAGTCAAATATTTTTCTAAATCCATATGTACATATTTTAGCCAGGGACACATGGTTAACACAGTGAATAGGATTATTACACTTCTAAATAAGTAGGCTTTTAGAATATTTTTTTATGCAAGGTCTGAATAATGGCTTCATTACAGAAGTTCTGCACTGAAAATGGGAACATTTCAGCTGACATAAATTATTTAAGTACACTTGAACAAATCTGAAATTTAACTCATTTTTTCCTTCTTTTAATATTTATAACAAAGTTATCCAAAAGTAAAGGTGCTGCAAAAAGCAGAGATATAATTATTTATAAATTGGGAGCCCTACTCCTACTGGAGCTGCAGGTGAAAACTTTCATTGTCCTCCTCTGCAAGTCTCTCTGTTTTGTTATGAATATTTTATGTTTATAATTGCCAGATATTTTAGCCATAGCGGTACAGAATTAATTACAATTTGATCATATATCTCTAGTTCCTCCTACACCTTATTAGCTGTAATGCTCTTCAAGATTCATCCTTATTTTTAAAAAGACTGAATGTTGTGCTTCATTTGCAAACTGATTTACAGCTGCTGTAATGAAAAAGAAAATTATTGTGGAAATTTTCACAGAATCATACAACGGGTTGGGTTGGAAGGGACCTTAAAGACCAGCTAGTTCCAACCCCCCTGCCATGGGCAGGGACACCTTCCACTAGACCAGGCTGCCCAAAGCCCCATCCAACCTGGCCTCCAACATTTCCAGGGACGGGGCATCCACAACCTCTCTGGGCTACCTGTTCCAGTGCCTCACCACCCTCATCGTAAAGAACTTCTTCCTTCCATCTAATCTAAATCTACCCTCTTTCAGTTTAAAACCATTACCCCTCATCCTATCACTACACCCCCTGTTAAAAAGTTCCTCCCCATCTTTCCTGTAGTCCCCCTTTAAGTACTGGAAGGCTGCTATAAGGTCTCCCCGGAGCCTTCTCTTCTCCAGGCTAAACAACCTCAACTCTCTCAGCCTGTCCTCGTAGGGGAGGTGCTCCAGCCCTCTGATCATCTCCGTGGCCCTCCTCTGGACTCGCTCCAACAGGTCCGTGTCCTTCTTATGTTGGGAGCCCCAGAGCTGAACGCAGCACTCCAGGTGGGGTCTCACCAGGGTGGAGTAGAGGGCGAGAATCACCTCTCCTGACCTGCTGGTCACGCTGCTTTTGATGCAGCCCAGGATACGGTCGGCTTTCTGGGCTGCAAACACACATTGCTGGGTCACGTTGAGCTTCTCATCAACCGACACCCCCAAGTCCTTCTCCTCAGGGCTGCTCTCAATCCATTGTCCGCCCAGCCTGTATTTGTGCTTGGGATTGCCCCGACCCATGTGTAGAACCTTGCACTTGGCCTTGTTGAACTTCATGAGGTTTGCCCAGGCACACCTCTCAAGCCTGTCAAGGTCCCTCTGGATGGCATCCCTTCCCTCCAGCGTGTCAACAGCACCACGCAGCTTGGTGTCGTTGGCAAACTTGCTGAGGGTGCACTCAATCCCACCATCCACGTCACTGACAAAGATGTTAAAAAGCACTGGTCCCAGTACTGACCCCTGAAGAACACCACTTGCCACTGGTCTCCATTTGGACATTGAACTGTTGACTGCAACTCTTTGAGTGCGACCATCCAGCCAATTCCTTATCTGCTGAGTGGTCCATCCATCAAATCCATGTCTCTCCAATTTAGAGACAAGGATGTCGTGTAGGACAGTGTCATGTCATTCTGTCATAATTTCCTCTGTCATAATTTCCACTGTCACAGGAAAAGTTCCTATAGCAAGAGGTTCCTTAATTTATGCCATTAGAAAGTGAAATATGCCAGTTTGAGTTAAAGTAGAATTGTGATTTATTTAAAAACATTCTGCATGGATACAAATGGTACACTTGAATAACATTCATTTACTTTAAGATGAGGAAGTGTAGCAATAATATGCTTTGTTGCACTTCAATTTAAAATTAAAGACATGACTATTATGTATTATATCCTATAACTACATCAGTACTATAGTAATTAACATTGCTGCAGTGTCATTTTATCTGTAATACTAATTACTGAGTTTAAATGACCTGTTTTCTTGCACAGTATGTTGTAAAAAGTTACACTGAACAGACTGTGCAATAGAACTAAATGGATGAGATTAAACAGCTTTTGGTTGTTGTGGCTTTTTAAACTTTGATACAGATGTTCTATTCTTTGTGTTTATTCCAATTCAAATAAGCAGTAATAATTTTCTTATGAAAAGTAATAAATACAAATGTTCCTATTCTTTGCAAATAAAACACAATGATCTTATTTATAAATGTTCCTTAGTTTTTCTGCTTGACTTTGCATGCATAATAATTAAATACCAAGTTTAGTTTAATAGGTGGAAGAAGGTCAGTTTATTGAATTCGGTTTCAGTACACTGCATATGAATGACATAAAATTGCTGATCATAAGTAACAAATGTAGTTTAAAAACAAATAGGGGAACATGGTTTAAAGCCTCTTACATTTGGAAACTCGCTTCACTGAACGCTCAGTTAAATTTAGCAACTATGCAAAATATTCAGAATGCATTTTCTTACTTAAATTGGTACAAATCTCAAATTAGGTTACCACTATTTTCTTTCTCAAGGTAAAAGTGACCCAAATAACCCCTAATATGAATCAAATAACTCTGTAGAGCAGAAAGGGGAAATGATAGAGGCAAATTCATGAACAAGAGTAACATATGTCTTTCTCATTTCTCTCTTCATAAAAATGCAGTGCTTGTAGAGATGGTATTGACTGTTTTAAAACAGAATTTCCCTACATAACTGCAGATGAAGAATACCAGTAATGCAGTGAAGTATCTGACATGCCTCATTTCTGACCTGCAGGGAGGGATGAACACTTGAAGTGAGACTATAAAATCTGCTGCATGGGCACACAGACTTGTCACCAGGAAGGACAAAATCCAGCATCTTCAGTATAAAAAATGCAAGGTCTTGCCCTTTTATCTGCCTTCTTAGGTTTAAGTGAAGCACTAGTTTTCTTGTATGTGCCCAAGGGAAGAGTAGCTGCATATACCAGTCTAGATTCAGGACCACAGTGCACATTCAGGACATGCTCATGCCCATTTCTTTTCTTGAGAGTGTCAACATATACTGCCATTACTAGCAACTTCTAATGGGCACTTCTTTCATGGGCATTTGCTTACTACAAGAAGAATAGGAGTGTCTTATATTTGCCATCTACTCAGATTATATCTGAATGAAAGATTGAAATATTTAGGAACCCTTTTTTTTTTTTTTTTTTTTTTTTTCCTGCTGGAGACTTTCCGACTTGACAAGATTGTATAGTAGGCTGTGCTTGATTATGGGAAGTACCACTGTAACGCTATGTGAAATTCTTTATTGTGGTTCAGGATATTGTCTCGTTTATGTACAAACCTAGTATCTTATCACCTTTAAAAGTGTACATTTCAAGTATAACCATTTACAGTTGTTAGGACATAGTATCACATAAGTGCCATCACATTCTGTTTGCAAGCTCAAAGTCCACAAATGTATTGTACTCAGTAGGAAAGTGTCATGCAAAAAACAATGCAATAAAAAAAAGAAGTTTGTCTTCCATTGTTTTTGGCAGAAAACAATGCATTGTCTTTTCACTATGTGCAGTTTTAACTGCTACTGGAGAAAAAGGAGGTTCTGATCTTGTTCACTATGTGAACCTACAGATAAAAGAAGGATTTTCCATATTTTATGGTACTGAGCCTTTAAAAGTGATGGTGCGCTCTCATTTTAGAACATCAAACTGAGCTGGTTTTGTGGAAAGCAAAGTTGCATGTGGTCTTGTAAAAGGTCGCAGGCAGAGAAGTTAACGAGGAGGTATTTTCTGTATTTTGTACATTCTACAAGATAAACAGTATGAAGATGGGGCGCCTTATGGGAAAGACGTTGACTCTGCCTGGTACAGTCAGCAATATCTGCTACTGCAGAAAGCACGGTATTTTATGTTTTATACCACTCTGTGGATTGGATAAAATGTTATAGGGTAGTTTAAAAGGATAATATAAAAGACCTCTTAAGATTTATATAACTACTTCCTTAATGTGTCAGACTAATCTTTGGTGCTAAGTCCTTCATAGTGACGGCCTTTGTGTTGCTTCTTGCTCTGCTATTAAGTAACGCTTTTGTTCTGTGTTTCTGTTTGACTTGAAAGGTATGTAAAGACGAAAACACAGCAGACAAGGAAAAAAAGAGCACTAAATCATGCCCTCCTGTTTTTCAGAAGGATCAATATTCCCATTTATCTTATGCACTAGAAATGAGACTGAGGTAAAGAAAACATATATTTAAAACATCAGTAAAACCCTGTCTGAGAAGACAATGAACTCTAACATTGTCAAAGTTAATGATCATACCACATTCTTAGTTGACCCTATTTTCCTCATACATTAAAAAATATTTCCAAACAGGTAATTTTACCTGTGACAAAACCCCCAGGTAGAACAGAGCATGTTGATGGGCTTTAACCTTAATTGTGGAATAGTTCAACTTTGGTAGACTTTAATTAAATTATTAACATATTCCTGATGTAGTTATTTTCTATTTAATCTCATTACTTTTAATTCTTGCTTCACAGAGCTTTGTGCACATAATTCCCCAGCAGCATTATTCTCTCTATCTTCATGCAAGACAGCCACACAGGCACAGGCTGCTAATATATTCTATACTACATTTCTAAGTAAGATCTGAATACTCATGTGGTATCTGTGTATCACTTGCTGGTCCTGTGATCACAAAAAAGTCCCAATTCTGCCCTTTGAAAGGTGGAACACAAGCAAAGTCAATAAAAATGCATACCTAATAAACACAAACTCTTTGATGCATGTTTATCTTGAAACTCTACAGGCCTTTATGACCATTAGGGAAAAAAAAAACAAAAAACAATCCCCAAACATTTTTTTCTAATGATGTTTTTTAACCCTGCATTTGTGGAAGCATTTTTTGTTGTGTCCTAGCTAACTGTATATCATGTTCCCCTCGTCTTTTCTTCCACAACTAGTCCTGAACTAAATACTTTTCAGAACTTCCTTTGCGGCCTACATCTTTACATTACAGTCTGTGTTAAAATAGCCTTCAAAAACCCTGAGCAGGAGAAGTGACAGAAAAAGAAGCCTGTTTTAGGGCGAAGCCATGCTAGAAATGTAAGCAGGGAATGCAAGAGGAAAGAAGGAGCCGAGACAGATTCTTTGCCTTTCAATCCCATGCTACGTTAGCAGTTCACCGTCACCATTCTTCAAGCGGTAGCGCAGGCTCTCTGCTTCCTAGGGGCCTTTACAAAATAGCAAAATAGTGCATTTTGGATTTATTCACGTAAGAGTGGTCTGAAGATTAGTTCCAAGAACATTTTTAAACTTGTATCAGTACCTGCCAGTGGAGCAGCACTGAACATAAGGAAGCAAGAAAATCAATTGTGTATGGCTGCCTGCTGTGGTGTCCTTGGATCTTATCTGCAATATTAGATGTTCCTTTCTTTAGGATGAAAATAGATACAGTCCAAAGAAGGCCTAGTACTGTGTAAGGAAGCAAATCACCAAGGATTGAAGAGCGTTTTGAAGGTGTCGTAGTGCCCCCGTTTCATGTCCTGCAATAACCAAGTTTCGATCATCTGCCACCTGGCTTCCGTATTTTCCTTCTGGAGTCCTATATTCCAGCAGAACAGGAAAGCAGTTCTGCAGGCTCAGGGAGTGGTGGGCTTTCCTACTCCGTTAGCAGCACCTGAACTAATGCCACATGTTTTGTCATTACCTTTGGTTTCTGCCATTCAGTATCAATGTAGCAATAGCAGCAGGCGGCCTAGTGAGCGCAGCACAGATCCTAAGGAACCTGTAATGAGCCGCTGGGTTTCTGCTCCACTCCTCTCCCCAGTAGCTTCATGGAGGGACAAGTGCTCCATGAAAACAATAAAACATTAACACTAATATTAAATTGTTCCTAGCATCTGCCATCTATGGGTCTTAAAGTTCTTAAAAAATACAAAAATATATCTGCGATTGTTTTTTGTCTCACCAGGGTAAGTCAACATTAATGCTAGGTTGTTTTATTTTCTTCCTGACACTTAGACAGGATTGTCCTATGCAAAATTTCACTCTGTAGCTCAGGTCACCTGAACCTGAGCTTCTAAGTGCAGTGATAAACTGAATCATGTTTTTCTGAGTCCCTCAAGCAAGTTCCTTTCATTTCATGTTTTTTTGGTTGTTGTTCATAGTAACTTGGCCAGACCATATTCTGTGATATAAAGTACTGTCCTCATTGATTTAAATTGATTGTACTGTAGTAAGTACCTTATATCTCTCTTGTGCAAAGCATAGACTGCTTCAGGGTTTGAAAACAGAGTTTATCTAGACTTCAGGGCAAGTCTGTGATTTGAAATCTGACTTTAGGGACAGTGACGAAGCATTGCGCCAAACTAGAATTTCAAATGTAACCTACGAAGGCACACTGCTTAGCTCTGCAGCAGAATTACATTCCTTTATTTCAAAGCAGTGGCTATATAAGAACATTTATTTTCTTAATATTGTGCTTATGGCATCCAGTTAGCTTTAGAAGTAGTTTTATGCTGCTGTCTTGATTTTCTAGCTGTTGTTAGAGGGGACGCAAGCTGGAAAATAAAATTATTTTACAGAGTTATTTTTCCAACTTACTTAATGGTTGTTTAAAAAGGATATTCTCGTTTTTTAAGGTCTTCTTTTAAAGAGAAGATTGATATAATCAACTAGGAGCAATTGTTCTATAGATTTTCCAGACTTCTGAGCGCTCTATCCTTGTCCTGAAGTATTCTCTGTATGTGTACATATGTAGACACATGCACACACATAAGAATTTTTAAATTTTTTTCTAAACAATTGTTTTCTACAGAGAATTCAGTTTTATTTAAGTGCTTGTGATGAATATTTGTACATGTGAATAGTTATTTTCCACAATTTTTTTTCCCTGCCTTCATTTTTACAGTTAATCATTGTATGCAACAGTATGTAAAGAAATTGCGGAAACGCTGGTAGTACAGCATCATTTTCAAAACCATGTTTGCAATAAACGGCATGCTTCTTGACCTTGTAAATCATGGTCTTCTATAGAGTTGCCTATAAACGTCTCGGGGCCTTAGATATAGATACATATTTAAAGTATTTCATGCTTTATTTTTGAAGGTAATTTTAAGGCAAATTCCATCTATGTTTCCTGCAAGCTTTCCTTGCTGCCAGCAGAGAGCACTGTTGAGCCATCCCATATAGCCTTCACCTCTATACCACAGGGAATTCCACAGCCAGGAAGAAAATTAAAACTAATCTTTTTTGTGTGACACGACTGTAATCTGTGGCTTTACTTTCAGAAGTGGTGGTTTCAGCTGTGGGGACGCAATTGTGGGGTCTGTTGCTGATGCAGGTTTCTAGTCTACAACCGAGTGTTTGGGGGATGCAGGCTCAGCAGGTTGCTTGAAGGCCATCAGATAAGCAAAATATCCAGAGTGCCTTTTCTGGCAAGAATCCAATAGATCTTACGTTGTGTTGATTAAAAAAAAAAAAAAAGTGGAGGGGAGGGAAATAAAGATAAGGAAATAACAGAGTTTTGATACAGTGCCACTTACTGCGAGGGAGCTGCAATATAATTGCTGAGCTTTGAAGAACATCATCATCAATATTTGATTAAAAAAGGCCCGTGTGAAAAATGTAAAATGTAAGAGAGAAGTGTAAAGATTAAAATAATCTTTTCATCTTCTTAGTTGAAAAGTTTTAAAAAGGAAATGATGTTAATGAGTCCAATTAACCCATTTACCTGCCTAATGTAATGTGTCATGTATCAGCATATGGCATGATACACTTTTTTTTTTTGCTTTTTGAAGCACCATTTTCAGTAAGAATCTTTCCCATTCACTACTCTGCAGTTTTGCCTGTTTACTTCCCTTAAGTGACTGATCTGTAAAAAACTTGGAGCAAACCTCATAAATTAAATATTCAGGCTTACTGGCTAATGAGCACAATATGTCAATTTTCAGTGATCAAAATAATGTGCTTCAATAATGTATACGCCATTCTGTAACAAAAATATAATTTTAATAGAGGACCCGCAGGGTCATGGTTAGTCTGAGATAATTATATGCCACAGGATGTGAACGAATGAAACTGCTCCTAGGACATTGGTAATACCCCACAGAGTCTATATGCCACATGCTGCCTTTTAGGGATAATAAACTGCTTTATTGTATTTCCACTACTCCATTAATGCAATGATTTTTGCGTGTTAGTGACTATGAAGCCTAAAGCAGATGCAGCCAAATTTATGGTGTCTAGCATTAGTAATTGCTGTGTATATTGATACTAGCTTTACAGTGAAATTGTGCTCTCCTTAATCTAAAATATTCCAACTACATTTAAACCATATGTAGCAGGTGAATTTCATCCCGGAGCTTTCACTGGGTTTTTTAAATTAAAATTGAATTATTGAAATAGACAAGCAGAAAAACTGGCTTCTGTGACTGGAAAAGGGATCTCCTTCCACCAATGCTGGCTGAAGGCTTGACGGATGGACCAGTAAGGATTTTAAGTGGGGGATATAGCTTGATGCTGAGAGCTTCCTGCATGGAGGGATCCATTACATGCTGTTTGGGGTGAAAAAAGAAATAATGAAGTAAGTTTTGCTGTAGGAAAGCAGACTGGATCTCGATGTTCACCATCTTCTGCTGTGTAGTATCTTGAAACCTGCAGCTTGAATATTTGCAGGCAAACTGAAGTGTGGAAGAGGAATGTGTGAAAACAAGTTGCGTTGCAATGTGACCATAAGAGACTTTACATACAGCATGCAGTTACCTAGCAGATAAGGCAACAGTAATCACAGGTATCGTCAGCCAGGTAAAATGGTGAAGGTATTATGTCAAGTTCCAAGTTCTTTGTGATCGTTTGTAGAATGGGGCACAGATTCCATGCTAAGACCACTGTCAGTTTTTTTTAAGTAAATACTATTAGTGCTTCAACAGCAGACACGGATGTGTCTTCACTCTTGTAGATTCTGGAGTGACTTTGGTTTATTAGCAGAGAACTTGCGTTTGTTGTGAAGCGTCGTGTGCTTGTGTCATGCTCTAGTGTTTAAAAAGGATGTTTCCGCACATTCTAAGCTAGACTTACACTGTACGATTGCAGAACTAGACTCAGCAATTCACAGTCCTGGGTGTCTATAGCTACCTTTTTACTACTGATGACAAGTCTCATCCTGTGCTGTGACACAGTTACAAGCATTATATGAAAGAGGGAAAAATTACATTTGCGTGCTCCTTTTAGTTTAGAATTAGGCTAAGTCAATAAGTAATTGAGAGAATAACTGGGGCTTGGAGAACTCATTACTCTAATTTAGTCTAGCTTCCTGTAACAAGGTTTTATTTTGAAGAATCTGCATTAAAAACTGTGTTAAGGATAATTTTTGTCTCTGATAAAGGGATGTCAAAAGAGCTGCCTTTTTAAAATCTGAAGGCTTACATAAATTTTCAAAAGGTTGTAAATGGTACAGAAGCCTACAAACTTGTGAGAAATCCAGATAAATGAAAAATTACTCCTTCCATTTTTTATGTGGGTTTAAAATGTGAAATTGAATATGTTAAAATCCTGAGGGTCTAATTGAGCTCTTTTTTAGTGAGTGATGTTGAGATGCACTGACCTTTGGTAGCTGCCTGCATTTCAGAGCTCTTCTTTCAGAGAGCTCTTTGGTTAAAAAGCTGGAGGTTTTCCAATGGAATCCAGATCAGATGGAAACTTATAGGACATATATTGAAATTAGTGTGTTTCACGTTCCTTATGTTTTCCATATAGCAAGATATTTAGACATTAGATGCTTAATTTCTCATTTGATCAACTGCATATTAATAAATGTATTCAGACCTTCTAATATCTTTATTTTGCTTGTACATTTTCTTCAGTATGTTCATTCCTAACACAACTTTTAGAAGAAATTTCCCTACTGAACAGATGTGATATTGCTAGTTGATTGATTTAAATTCTTTTTTAAATTGTTGGTGTATCTTCTACTTTACTATTTGTATGTAGCATTAGAAAAAAGGCTGTGCTAAATTAATCTGGGAAGTATCTTTCAAGCTACATGGTAAAATAACACTGTAGTGTTGTGTAGATTATTAATACGCTCACCACTTTACCTACATCTATATACCTTTATATGTATATATGCTCATCTATATATGTATATCTCTCTATATATACATATACAGAAATAAAATCTTTTCTTTTTTACTAACTTCTGTGAAGAGAAAGAGGAAGAAAAATGTCTGTTCTCACACACAGGCCTAGATTAATAAATCGACAAAACCTTCTTGCCATTGTGCATCCAGAGCATTAGATTGCTGTCTGAATGACTGAGAAGCATACAGCTTTCTGAGCAGGGTAAAGGATGTGTATTCAAAGTTCATCTGTTTTACACCACAATCAAAACATACCATTATTAAGGTTAATGATACAATTTTACAAGAGCCAGAAACCCCTGTTTGTTGCAGTTCTTTATTTCTCTAATTCTTTTGCTGCCAGGAAGATCTAAATTTCTGCATCTGTTAAGTTTTCATAAACCCTCTAAAATAATGAAGTGACTGGTGCTGCTTTTTGAAATCCTCTGACCACTCTAGCCATGAAATTCCAAGAAGGTGCAATGTACTGAACCCCGCTTAGGGGAAATTGCAGTGTCTGGGTTGTGGTGTAGCCAGAGAAGTATGGTAATGCTTTACTGAAATTATAAGTCAGTGGAAATGAAAAGAAGAATCTATAAAGCTCAGCTTTTTAGCCATGAAAGGGACAAAAGTTTTATCAGCTTTTTTAGCAGAACTGTAACAAGTTTTTGAAAGCAGTATATTTCACAGTATCAAGCTGCTTCCAAAATCACTGCCAAGGAAAAAAATGCACAGTTATTGCAAAATAATTTCCTGAGCCCTGTATCTCTGGAGGTAAACTAGTATTTAGATAACTTGAAATTTGACCTCAATAAAATTCATTATGTGTCAAGGCAAATCCTTTGTGGCATGCAAAAATCATGAGCTATTCTGCCTAGTAGCGTATTTCACCAAAGTTTTTTTTTGGGCAGCAGAAGAGAGCTGTTTTCTCCTGGCCTGCTTTTTCTAGTTCTTTAAAGAAGGTGAATAAATTAGCCTTTCCTGTTACAAATATTACTGTTCCTGTTTAACAGAGGACTGTTTTACTTTTCTCATTTTATCTGCCTCAAAAGCATTTGTGTACCTTTTTATGTTGAGAAAACAGTGGAACTGCAGTAGAGGTAGAAATAAAAGAAAAACAAACAAATCCTATCCTGAACTTATCTTTGCTTTTCCTGGCATTTCACTCTGTTCGAAAACTCATTCTTTTTTCCTGACAATGCACTTTAAAAAAACCCACAAACCCCCATATTTTTTGAAATAGAGCTCCCTAAAGAATTATCAATTCTAGCTTAACTAGAAGAATCTTCTCTGTGTTCCAATATGCCTCCAAATCAAATGTGTCTGAGAGTCAATGTGCAAGTTGGATGGAAGGCTGGGAAATTTGGGCTACAGTGTGAACTTGAGCCCCAGGCTAAATGACAGCACAGAGGCAGACTTCGCCTCCGCTGGTGTTTCCAGACTGGGTGTTACGTGTATACATCGTCAGTCCAGTGGATGTACATGCAAAACCCTTTCAATCAGAAAGCTTCCTAAGACTTCACTTAGGAGCGCTCTTCTGCTAAAACTTGGTCAAGAGATTTTGTGTTTATTCTGGTGAGTTTTTTTGTTGGTTGGTTGGTTAGTTTTTTTCCCGATTCCACATTACCTGCTGTGTTTATAGATTGCATGGCTATGGGGGAAGAGCTGTTTCTTTGTTCTGTATTCTAATCTTCTGTACAGCGCAATGTATACTGGAGTTGTGTAAATTAGTATTTTTACAAGTAATCAAAATGACACAAAGCTCTGAATACCAAGAAACAGTTTTTTTCCTCTTACATCATTCCCAAGCATGTTTTATTCCATGCAGAGTGAAAGACACTTTTCCGCTAGCTCAAAGGATAAAGAAATGGTGAGAAACTATTCTGAAAAAGGCTATTGTGGGGAAAAAAAAAAAAATTATATCATGCCAATTTACCGTCAGTTCCCCTCTGTTTTTCTTGGTCACTGCGCTTACCAAAATACAGATTTATCTGGCTTTGCAGAGGTGTCCATAAGGAAAAGAGAAAGGGGTTATGGGATAAAGTTAGCTAGGAATCAGCATGTGGCTAAATGTTTTTCCAATAGCGTTACAATTTAGACTAGACAGGATCTTAGCTTTCCAGACACAAAAGACAAGTTCATTTTTAAGAAGTGTTTTATTGTATATAGTCTAAAGAGTTTCAAGAATGTTTAATCTGTTGAAACAATAATGATGACAAGTTCATCTTTATTATCTTCCCAGGAAGAATCTTTTAAAATAGTTGTTCACATTCAGTTAAGGATCAGCATCCCCATTTATTAGCAATTGCTCTTCCTCCTATTTTTTGTATCTTTTTCCTTCTCTGTAGCATGTAAACTGGAGGCTGAATGCTCCCAAATGCTTGTGAAGAGGTATCTTTCCCAACTCAGTGTTTGCCTACGGACTTGTGCGTTCACATTCCTATTTGTGATGAATTATAGCTGAGAAGTTGAAAGGTATTGAGCATCTTATTTACAGCATAAAGACAGCCTTCCTCTCTTTATCCTAGATGAAGATGAGTTTTAGAGTTCATTCTCACACTCAGATTTGTTGTTCTTGCCTGCAGCAGAGGAAAATACTTTAAATGTGCTTATGTTCTTACTAACTAGATAGGACTTAGGCAGAAATTGAACTGGAGCTTTCAAAAATTAACTCTTGCAGATCAGAATAAGTATTTCTTACAAGACGTTAATGAAAATTTCAGCACACTTGGTACTGTTAACAATTTTAAATGCACAGATTCTGAATAATGGGTCTGCCCCTGAGCTACTGAAATCTGTGAGCAGTACCAGTTTTTAATATGTAATTGGTGACTGATACAGTCTAAAGTAAAGATAGGAAATGCTTCCAGGCCTTCACTTACAGAAATATATCCACTCCCTGATGTAATTGAAAGATTTGTAAGTCTATTGTGGCTTATGTCTTATTATTTTCATACTAACTATTTCTAGAGTCTAGATGATGCCTAATAAACAAGTCCTTTAATCATCTTTAAAATGACAAAACTGTTGATAAATTAAATTTTCTCCAACAAGATATTGCTATATTGATTTTAGTACTCCATTTTTAATAAGCAGAGACTGTTCAGAATTGCTTGCTATGACAGTCTTGAAAGTAGGGCATCAACTGACTTGGCAAATGGCTGAATTTATAAGGGAAGTTTTTGCTAGAACTCTAATCCATTATCCTTCTATTGTTGCCGTTCATTTGCAATAAGGACACTGGGCCAAATCTGCTGCATATAAAAAACAGACAGGCATGGCTACCTAAAAGTTATTGTGGTAGATTTCCTCTTTTCAGAGGTGATTTCTGTCACCATATTTCATTATGTTTACAGCCTTAATGACAACTTCCATCCCTAAGTACGGGCATGTCACTGATCACAGGGCTGTTTTACGGGAGCTTTGGTTAGCATGAGCAGTGAATGTGCAGGAGTTTCTAGAGGTAACATAAGACAGCAAGGATGGAGAAAGGCAAAGCTTTCTTTCATAATTCGGAGATGACCCACCATAGTAAGGGAAGAAGGATGCTATTTTTCCTAATTTCAAGGAGTTTCCAACAACTGATTTCTTCATGTACAGAAGAACAACTTCAGCACCTTCATCATTTAACAGGCAGACACATTCTTACCTCTGGTCTAGATCATTTTGCTAGAGACATATGGTACACACAATACTTCAAGCTAACATTACGGCTGATCACATTACTCAGAGAGGAAAGGTCATGGAAACCCAGTGGTTAGGTCAACATGTAACATTTAAAAAGTTGCCTGTAATTGCAAAAATATTTTTCGTCACTGTTGGAAGTTATTTTACTTTCGTCTGAATGTATGTAAGCTTTGCACATGTTAAGGAGTATCATGGTGTCTTCAAACACCGTCTGCTCAGTCTACCTACTGAAAAAGGCTTACATACCTGAATGACTATTTAGATTACTCTTTGGTTAAATGGGCAGAAGGTTTATGTGATGATAGTGTATCTGTTACTAAAGCAAGCAAATAAAATGGAAACAATACAAAATTTTTGCACACATTAGACTATAATGAAATACATGTAGGGGCAAACATCCTAAAATGTTTCACTTTGAAATAGAAAAATGTTTTTGATATTCTAACTTCCACCTCAAGAGTGAGCATAGCTCTTGTGTTAAAGCTGTGGTTTTGTATATACAAAAATCCAATCTGGGACTAAAAGCATATACATAATTATCCAAATACATAGGTGCCTATTTGCATGTCTTGTCAGGGATATGTATTCAGGGTGTAATGCCAGCTCTTTTACAAAAGCATTCTTTTCTTTTCCCTTTTTTCCTACCAGCTTATGCCTTCCTAGCACAAAAAAAGACTTGCAACATAAATTTATAGAGGATAAAGCATAACAGAACCACCAAGGGATTACTGAACAAAATGTGATATATACAAGCTGACAATTGACAACATAGTAATAGGTATTGAGTAAAAACCTGAATAAAAATGTTATGGCCAAATCACCTTTAAGGGATTTCAGGTTTCTGGTTTAAATACTGTTGCTTGTTGTCTTTTTCATTTATATATTAAAAAAAAAAAAATTAATACTCCTAAATCCCTGCCTTTCATTCCTTGTATGTCCTCTTATACAAAAGCAAAACAAAATCAAACCAACAGCTTCTAAGATAAAAATTCTACAGTCTAGGCCAAACAGCATTCCTCAAACCCTGGGCCCTGATGCCATCACACTGAAATGAGGAGGCACAAAGTGACAAATGTCAGTAACTTAGTTCCCCCTGGACGTGGGACTGCCAACTACCTTCACTAGTTGGCAGCAGCGGAATCCCTTCAAGGCAGTGGAGCCCATTGTGGGGACCTGCGGACACATGAAGATGGCTGAACCAGAAATGGTCCACACATGCTGAAAGTCTGAGAAATACTGATCTAGGTCAACTTTTTCCACATCTAGGCACCTTAGGAGACATGACCTCATTCTCAGAAATGCTGAGTAAACAGAATTCTATAAGTCATAACATTTCAATGGAGAGGATTGCTTTTAATAATCCTAGGAAACTCCTAAATACATCCCTTAGGCTATTAGGAACATGTTAATCCTAATGTTTTCATCTGTAATTGTGTAAAGTGATTTTTTTCCCTTCATTTTTCAGTGATTTTATTAGTTTTGTCTCTTTTTTACTGTCCTATATATATGGGTAGTCAGCACAGTTATAATTCTAAGTCTGCTTTTCCTATAGTACCTGTTCCTATGTACCTCTGCAGCAAGTTAAATACGTGTAGGAAGGTCCCTAAGGTCTTGTGCTCTTCTGGGTAAAACCATCATCTGTTCTGTGGCTCTATTCTTTGTGATGTTTGCAGAAGAACTTCTGAATGCTTTCTGCAATTTGCTGTCTGAAAGATACCTAAATCCTGACAAAAGCATGTAGCACAGGAATGTGTGTGTTCTACCCAACTGAAAATGCTCAGTGAATGTTCAGCCTTTCATTTCCATAGTGCAGTGCTTCATCCAAGCTAGTGAACACATTTTTCTCCTGATCAAAGCTGTGGGAGAGATTATAAATTCTTATCTAAATGAGGATCTGGTAGTGCTGTAAGAGCATATGACACAGGAACAATTCAAAACACATTGTCAGCACTGACCTACCTTCATTTCTGAGTTTGAAAGGATGAACATACCGTTGTGTATCTCTAGTGTAGTTGCAGCCTTATATTCTCCTATTGGAATCAGCAGAAGCAAGATCAGGTGATAGTTGTCCAGACAGTCGTAAATTTGACTAACTCCTTATTAAAAAAACTCCCTAGCTTTATGAAAAATTCCTATTTAACTGTAGGGAAATCTAGAAGCTTCTCTAGAAAGCACTGAAAAAAGCCCATTATGATCCTTCTATAGGATCCTGAAACTGTTTTGCTACAGAATTTTATAGGGACAGAATTCTCTAACATTCATGTTTCAAATGTCCCAAATTCAGAGACTTCAGATTCTGCTACAAGATATTTGTGGAGGAGGGTGTTAAAAAGTTCAGTAGAAAAGATTAATATTTGTCTTGTTAAGAGTATAGGGCTTCACCATTCAGCATGCACTGCTGACTGTCTGTCTTGCATCTATATTTGTTATGTTATTAGAAAAGGCCTGTCCATTTATTTTCTGTATTCACATCAGAAATTAGAAGACACTATACCATTAACTAGTAAGGAAAAAAACCCAGCTTTTCATTATAATTGGATAACTAATATGTACTCAAAATATCTATCTGCAGTATTTTTGTTCTTATTCCTGAAATGTGCTCCCTACCCTAGCCACAAGGTATTCAGAAGTCCTCCTGCCCCCTGCCCCAGCACTGCTATATGCAAAGTCTAATTCTGGAATAAATGGACAAATAAAACAGCACCAGCTACGGCAAAGAGATTGAACAAACCCTCGTGAAATGCAGAACAAAGCATGGATTAAAATCCTGGATGACTGGACCAACTTCACATACTTTTAATGAGTATTTTAGCTGAATATATCAGCCCAGACAGAATAATCCTGGGGTATTCCAGTATGAGGCTGCAGTAATAGCTAACCTACCAACATGCTGTTTCTAGCAAATCAGAGACCTAAGACTTAATCTACATCATCTAGAAAGCATGTGTGCAGAAAATGTGTAATGCCAGATCTTACTATGAAAAAGAAGATTAAGGCTGAAAAAGGATTAGAAATTAATTAAGGAGCTTCTTCATGTTTCCTGATATCCTTCTGATCTGTGACCAGCCTATCTTCAGGGTCTCTGCTACTGATGCAGTTGTTAGTGATAGTTCAAACCACAAACACTACAAAGGATTATCATTATGCTTCAGGAAGAGCTGTAGCTTGGTGACTTGGGGTTTATTTTCCAGTTCCACACTTTCAGATCTAATGCAGGGATCAGTGGGAGAGCTGCAGACTAGAAGCTCAACTTTCAGGGCTCACACTACTATAAGCAAACAGTCCTTCAGTGGTGGGCAGATGTGGGATGTTGCACCACTGCAGGACTACAGCAGGGAGTCGATAAAGCACCTTTCAGAGGTAGCAGTAGAGCTCTGGAATAGCCCCAGCTAAGGGAAAGGGAAGTGGTCGGAACCATGAACTGACTAGTGAGACAATGGGGAGACACGAGCTCCTCTCTGATCAACCTCTTCCGTTTTCCAAAGTTAAGCAAAATGAATCCTAGGCTCAGTTTGCAAGGATGACAGCTATGGGATGGTTTAGCAGCCTACAGTGTAGATACACCATGCAACAACAAGAAGTTAGACACTAACATGAAAAACATTGCATCTTAGGAAGTTTCGTTCAAGTTTTGCAGTGTGTTTACTGAAAGTTTTAAACCATATGTGCTCCACTTACAGGTTAAGAGTATGCAGCAGAGAAGAATTAATTCTGATTGATATTAATTAATTCTAGTTAATATTAATTTTTAAATTATGGTATTTACTATGCAGACAGTTTCTCATTTATGACATGGGGTGTTTCCATTTTCTGGAACTTGATTACACTCGAAAATTCAACCTTCACCCCAGTGAGGCAGAACGATTATTATTTTGTTTGGAATTCACAGCTTAACTTCCACACAAATGGAATTAATACTGCATGACTGTATGAGCTATTCTATAAACAGGGCCCTCAAGCTTGTTTCAGTGAAAATCAAATGTATTTTATCACCTTTGTGAATATACAGCTATGAGCAGGTTCTGAAGTAGAGAGGGTATCATATGCACTGACAGCATTTATGAAAGCAAGTGGTGATAAAAGAGCAGTAAACAATTTTTAGAGAGAGATTAGACAGTTTGGTTTCAAATGAAAACTCTAGAAATGAGCAGGGACAAGCTGACTTGTCAAGCAGAAAGATTTTTACTGATTGAGTGTATCCTAGCACAAACAAACAACATCCCCCTGAAGCCCCCCTAAACTCATGACATTGATAAATTAGACAAAAAACAATCCCTGAATATTAAATAGTTGCTTCTAAAAATGTTAATGGTATCTGAAAATTACTATTATTATTACGAGGTGTAACATGATTCAACATGAACTGGGACAAAATCAAAGCATTCATTTCTTCTTACAAAATTTTAATATATGAGTAATTCCATACAGCTGTCATGCTCAGCTCTGTGGTATTTAGTACATTCCCTTTTCCAGGACAAATTCACAGGAGGAGCCTATCCTCTCTTGCATACATCTCAGGAGTTGGTTAAATTTCCATTTTCAGCTGCAGGTTACCACATTTCCATATTGCTATGGGCTAGTTTAGCAGAGCTGAACATTTCTTCTATTCTAACTTCTCTGTCGCAGTGTTTGGGGGATAAAGCAGGACATTTCTTTGCATCCACACTGACACATTCATCAGATCCCACAAGGCCTTCAGTCTCTCTTCTCTCTGCTTAACTCACTGTCACTAATACATGCAGACCACTGTCTCCAGCTCTGAACCTCAATGCTGAAGCCTTCAGATGGGTTTTCATGAGGTATCGGTACCAGACTTAGTCTGCTTCCATTTAAACAGCAGCATTTCAGTGAAACAAAATTAGATCAGTGGTGAGCACAACCACGCTGCCTGATGTTCTCAAACAGAGAACTTGGAGCTGCTGCTGACAGAGGCAGCCCTAGAACCAGAAACAATATGATTCCACTGGCAGCTAATTGGCCCTAGGGAGCTAAAACTAGAAAGTTGTGTAACAACCGTCTTTGCTGAAACTTGTGCAGCCATGGATTCATACTGTCTCTGACATGCAAGAGGTCTGTTTTCAAACTACTGTCAAATTATGTTATTTTTGCTGAGAACCCTAATATATATGGTATTTGCAATCTGTGTAATATGCTGGATTGATAACTAGCGAATTTCCTCTTTATTGTTTTAAAGCAAGATCCTATTTACAGCAAAACCTGTCATTTCACAGAATCCACATACTTTTAAAAAGAAAAACTTTTTCTTACTACTAAATATATATGGGAAGGGATAATTTCAGGAATATTTAACAATACCTGGAAAATACAGTAATGGATTCAAATCTGGTATCAGTTCCACATTTAAATTCTTATGAACTTTTTTATTATGGAAAATACAGCTAGCAGCTGTTCCTCTTTGTCTTCTGACATTAAATTAGTGATGATTGTGTGGCATGTGTGTGCAAATATTTATTTATCATTAGCTTTATGATTTTCTTTCTTTTTATTACCACTACAGCTATTCAGCTCCTCTAAGTCTTCTAACAATTATGTAAAGATGCCATTTGGGAACCCTAAATTGTACCTTTTCTCCATATGTGGCACACCCAACCTCCTGTTCTCACATATACATATAGATGACTGCATCAAAGTATCTTACATTTCATCCAGTAAACCAGTTTCTAAGAACTTCCATATAGACATCAGGTAAAATATAACACAGCTTAAAAGGGCTTCATTAAAATGTATTTATCAAATAACTTTTGCCAACTGGAATGGACTCAAGGAAGTTTCTTGCCATTTATTTATATGGAGTCTGGTGTTCTTTTTATTGATGTCAGTGGGAAACTGAGTGATTCTTCTCTCACATTGGATTTACTGTAGTATAAATCCACTGGCTTCAGTATAGCTACTTCTGATTTACACTGTTGTGAGAGGAGAATCAGATCTAGAGTTTATAGCTGAGAATTTGTAAGTGACCATTGAAAAGATAAAGTATTCAATATGCACAGGGAAGGATGCCTTGTGAAGATAAGTAGTCATTCTTTATGTATAGTTCACTTGGTTTTCTGCTTTGAATACTCAGTCAATGATCATTTACAGCACAGCACATATAAATCAGGCTTATGAGATACTAAATCAGGTTTAGGGTAAATTTTCAACTTTTCCTAACTAACATGGCTGAAAAATGGTGGGCATATTTACTTGTACAAGTCAAGTGGCTACTCATCCCATGTTAGCATATGCGCACACAAGATATGAATCTAAGCAAATGCTTTTGCCTAAAAACTATGGAGGTCACCCAGCAATTTGGTCCACATACCTAGAGTTTTATTTGAAGTAAAATACTTTATTGTGTCCAAATATTTTGTTTTTCTTTAAGATTCAGAATTCCTTGGTGATTTTTTTTTTTTTTTGATGAAATGACAGACTGTCTCCTGGCAGTATAGGAGATCTGAGGATTCTTAACAAATAGAGTTTTACAGATCTATGCAATGTTTAAGAATTCACAACAAGCCAATTAACATGCAGGTTATCCTATAAACCCCCCCCCCCCCCCCCCAAGGTTTTGGACTCAAAACCATAGCAAGGTCAGCTGGAATTAGGCTATTTCTACTGGGGAAAGAGGCACCACCCTACCCCAACTTCTGAAATTTTTGGCTCTAAGCAAAGCTTAAGATCTTCCTTGGTTTTGACAGAAAGACCTCTTGAGTTAGATTGAAACGTCATCATGTTGTCTCAGTAACAAAAGGCTATATACAGCAACTAGCAGTGACTCTTCTCTTCTTGTGCCATCCTATTTGTGGGTAACATGAATATCAGCAAAGGTCTGGATAAAGTGCTTTTTGTAGGACATCACAAAATGCACAACTTAACGCCCTGAATGTGCCCCTTTGTGAGTGTCGAGGAGGATGATAAGCCTTGATCTGTTGCCTGGTTGATGGGGTCTTGATATGAATTATGTTTGAATGCTAGATCTTTGTGTTTAGAGTTTCGGAAAGTACTACACGTAAGAATAAACTTATATGCAAGTTAAGATGTAATGCAGCTATTGTTCATAGCTTAAGATGTGTAATTTTACATAACCATATGTATGAACAGCGCTACACGCTTCGGTTAGCTTCATGTTGGGAGAAAACTGTAACGAATGGGTAGGCTGCACCAGGTGGGCTAAGGTATTCATGGGAAACAACTCAGGCATCATTTAATCAAAACTCTTGGCACAGCAATCTTATTCACAGCTTGATTTCCCTTTGCCTAATACTCCTCTGCCTTCTGCGCCCTGCCAAATGTAGAGCTCTTAAAAACACTTTTCTCTTTCTGTTTTGTTTCTTGTGGGCTCCCACCATTTTTGTATTCCTAATATATAACATACAAATGTATGTGTGTGTGTGTATATGAAAGTCTTAGTTACTTTTAGATCAATTTAAGTAAATTGCTTCAAGTCTTTATCTGGAAACTACGTAATAGTTTACATGGATTTATTTTTAATTGTTAGGGAAACTAAATACAAGGCAGATAGATTGTGGTTTAAGAGGGGCACTATCTATGTAACAAAACTGATTTACTGTTAATAAACTGGTACAAACTGCAGCATAGACAGGACCCTCAGATTTGGAGTTCTCCTAGCATCAGTGGGAGCTGGGGAAGTTTCAAGCCAGGTCTTTTTCACTCAAATGATGACAGCAGAGGCACATATCATTTATTTTATTAATCAAGGGAGATTTTAAGAGGCCTGATCACTCAGAAAATGCAGGCCCTTGTCCTCAGCTGTGCTGAATAAAATGAGCCTTCACTGAGCTGGAGTGTCATAGCATAGATGGCTGAAGAGTCCCCCCAAATGACCACAAACCTTTCAAAAGCTGGCAGCTAACAACATGCTGTTCTCTAAGGCAGAACATTTGTGCTTGGATTCCCACATGGTCCTTTCCTACCCGTTCTCTTATTCAGGGTATATTTTGAACTGCTAGGGACTTAAATGCCAGCAATATTCACAAGACAGCTATCTCTACATCAATAGAGATACTGCTACTAGGCTATCTTTTCAAGTCCTGGGAGACATCACAACAGCATCTCTGTCTTGCCTTGTTCCAGGCAGCTGAATAGAGGAATACAGCTAAAAACGTAGGCACAGAATCAGAATTTTACTAGCAAGTGAATGGCATTAGTCATCCAGTGTAGCATAGTATGTATTCTCAGAGACCTTAAGGATACTACCTCTGTTCCTAAATACTCATATGATGTCAGTAACCAGAACATGTAACAAGCTGTTGTTATCTTCAAGCATATTAGTAAGTTAAGGTGACATGCTCCATATTTGAAAGACTCCCCTCCAGCTAATGTGGGGGAAGAATTCACTAATGATCTGAGCAGTTGCAATTCCATGATTTTAATAAGGTTCATATGGCTAAAGACTTAAATAAACATATACTTAAAACAGCCAAGTAGGAATGCATGTAATAGCAGTGGTGTGGGGCAGAATTAAAGGACTTTAAGGAAAGACTGTTTTTTTGCATAGTGCAGAGGTGCAGCCCGTAAGATCACCCTGTGCACCAACATGTAGCTTTTGGGGCACATGTCCCCGGGAGCCTCAGCCATTGAAGTCCAGCACCCAGCCCCATGCAGGGAAAAGAGGTGGAAGGTGGCTCCTCTTCTGTTTCTGGAGAAATACTTCCCTTCCTGCCCATCTCCAGTCTCTGTGGAACATCCTGTTAATGTGTGCTGGGCTGACAGTGACAGACAAGACCATCAATCATAACAATTATTTGGATCACTTTCTTGCCCAGTTGTAAAATGATATTGTAGAAGAAAAGACATTTGATAGATTATTTAAAACTGAAACAAAGTTAATGCCTTTTATGCTACAGAATTTGTACAGAATAGTCAGGTACATCTGACATTTTATAAAGATATCATTTTTTGCTTATGCACTCCCTAGGCAACAAATTAGAATAATCTAGAAAATACTCTGGAAGCGTCTAAGCAACAGAAGAGAAGTGAAAACATTTACTATACGACTAACTGCATTAGAGTAATTGAATTTCCCTAAATCAAGAGAAAGAATTAAATTAATGGAGCAATAGTTTGACAAGTTTGGCTTCAGTTAGTAGACATAAGCAAAATCATTACTTAAGCATATTGTTAATTACGTTTAAATCAAGAGTAAATTGAGTGATAGCTGTTAATTAGGCTTGTGTGCACAAGAAAATAAGTAATAACATTACAGCAGGCTATAAACATGTAAGAGTGTTTGCACAATACTGTTATACACGTGAGATGTGAGATGTGGGTGAGGGAAGAGGGAGTGCATGTGTGTGTGCATGCATGGAGACAGGGAAGCAGGCACCTCGCCTGCTTTATTTCAGGTCAAAGTTGTTTCATTTTTTAATATAGATGAGTGAACAGAGGCTCCAATTCTGCCGTCAGTTCACTCTGGGCCACTGATTTACCCATTTTTCAATTAGGCGTGCCAGTGAGGACACACAGAGAAGATTCACAATCTTTATGAACTGCAGTCCTCACGCATACTGTTACAGCCAGAGTCAAGGATCTCGGTTCCAAAGGAGCTGATGGCCCAGCAACTGGAAGGAGGGGTGGGTCATGAGAGGGTAGAATCTGCTAAATATGTTGGACCCTTAAATATCTTGCAGACTGCAGTAAAAGGTCATGTAGGTGTTCAGATGGCATGGAAGTTCTTGATAAAGGAAAAATATTTGGGTCTGAAGAAATACAGATCAACCCATATGAAGTATCTTTGTATCCCTGGCTGATTCTCTAATCTCTAAGTCACCCCTGAATGCACTTGTGTCCACGTGCATACATGTTCATAAACAGCCTAGGAAATGAAAGACAAACTTACATTAACTGACTGATTCCGTGAACCAAGTTGAATCATACTGCTATTTATGTATACAGATTTCTTAATTCAGCAGTTTAGCTAAAAGGCCAGAACTGTACATGTGAGCTTGGTATGCTGGGGCATCAGCATAATCAGGTAGACATCAGTTGACCTAAATCTGCATGTCAGCATCACTGTACTCAACAGCAATGGGAGCAGGACAGCTCTGTAGCTAACATCACCTGTGGAAAAGGTCTTCAGAATTTTGCATTTGAATTGGTAAAATTTCAGCCTGGGCTGACTTGTAGTCTATGTAATTTTAATAAAACTAAGGAAATTTTATAACTTTCTTTGGGGGGTGGGGGAAAGGGAATTAAATCAGAAAGTTATATGTTTTTGTGCCTTCCTATGTCCTTTTACCAAATCCTGCCCAGTGAAATTTCACTCACTGTAAGGGATCACTGTCTTTCCATTGCCAGTTATAAAAATGCCTTCTGATGCTTCCTGAACAACATTTCTCCAGTAAGTTATACTTGAGAAAGTTGGGATGCCATTTGACTACACAAAATAAAACAAGCTTAAATACAAATGGGCTGGTATTAGCCTTGGCAATGCACACATGGTAAAAATTATCTCCTTTGATAGAGAGAGAGTTCATTCAGCCAAACCACAGCATTAGACTTAAAACCCAAAACCTTCATCACAGTGAACCTCCCTGCTTGTGCAAGGTGATGCAGAAGTGCAAACTAAAACTCCTGGGTAACTTTTTATAATTGCACCTTGACTACCAGGTCCTTCCTATCTGCAGGCTTTTCATGAGACATAACTTAGAATGGGAGACAGGACTAGCAGCATAATTTGCAAAACAGCAATATTTAGTTACTGTAAGCCAGTGCTTGAATTTATTTCCGAAGTCACAGGTTTCTGAGACTCTCTGATATCAGAGCTGTCATGCTCAAACAACACATAAAAATTGGACCAAGGGGAAAAAATGGAAGATATGGCAAGTACTGAGTCCACATTAAAGAATGATTTGTTTTTCAAACATGCAAACAATTTAAGAAAAATGGAATCTAAAGCACTTATCTATACAAGTATTTCAAGTAGATATTTAATTAATTCTGCAGAATATTTTCTGCACTATACTATTAAACAAAGGGACCCAAAAGCCTCAGGTCATGAAACATATTGATTGAAATGACCCAGGCTTCTTTTCTGTGACGTAAGAAATTGCTAAACAGAGAACCTTTTTATGTGTGTGGACAGGCAAAATGGGGAAACGGGCTACTCATAAACAGGTTGGTCTTCTAAAAGAAAGCTCAGAAACTTCAGTTTGTATGACATGAAAATTCTTAATGTTTCTAAGAACTAGGTCATCATTCTGGGGCAGAAGAGATCCTATTCCACACAATAATAAAAATATTAATCATGCACAAACTAATGCCAAAGAGCAGTTATTGTAGGAAAACAAAATGTTGAAAGCCATCATGCATTAAAATTCTCATGCATTATACTGCCTGAATGCGCTTTTTTACATTCTTCTGATACAAAGTATTTCTAATGTCTGCAATTTAGTTCTTACTATTTTTGTTGCTTCCCATTACATTATAAGGGTAGAAGAAAATTAAAGGTTATCATTAAATTGCACAAGTTACAATTTAAAGAAAATGTCAGTCAGTATTAAAGTAGTATAAAAACTGAATAGACGTTGATAGCTAAATTATTATACGGAAACAGTGTATCTGCAGAGAAAAGACAGTTTCCTCCTCCGTAGTGTCATTAGGCACACGCTCTGTGTTACTTGTGACTTCTTTCCTCACAGTCTCATTTCTGACCTTTCTTTGTCCAGTGCTCATTGAAGGGGAGGTTTGCATTTATCTACCTGCTGGGCTCCCATCTGCTTCTGAATAAGCTCAGACCTAGACATCCTTCTAGTCACAAACCTGACAGACATGGTCACGCATGCATTTTGTTATTTATTGCAACCAGTGGCAGACTGTAACTCTTTAATAAGTCGGGAAAAGTGAGCAGGTTTGAGATGTGTCGCTCAAACTCTTTCATGTGGTAGAGTTCAGATGCTGGAACTGTGACTTTGCCGTATTGTCCACTTCTCTGTTCAGCTGACAGCATAGCAGGTTCCAGTTAATGTTCATGTTTTTTCCAGTATGCGGACATTACCTGTACTCTGATCAGGGCCGTATTTTCAGAGGTGTTTTGAGGCCAGGAACTCAAACTGAGAAAAACAGAAGCTACTGGGGGTTCAAAAAGAGTGATATTTGTTAACTGGGAACTGAGCTACTTTGGAAATCTGATCAAAACCCAAATGGATCCAAAATATCTGTTATTATCTGTTAAGGTATGACTGCTAAAGATAATAAACACTCAAAAAAGGGCTCACCTACACATTACCTTAAGGAAAAATAAGACCCATTTAAGCAGCTATCACTGATTCTATTCATTTTTTGGCCACTCTAAAGTATTCAAAACTCCCAAGAAACACACTGAAATAATGAGAGTGGCTTAAGAAATATATGGAGTGATTCTTTTTTTAACATATTACTTCTACTGTTTTCATGTCATATTTTCATTTTTTCTCACATATCCATTGGGAATATGCAATTCTTTTAAAACAACGAAGGCTTCTTTTTGTATATATTCACCTCTTAGACCAAACTGCAGGACCTGCACCCACTGAAAATCAGGCTTGTACACTGAGGCAGGGATCAAAAAAAACCAGAATTCCAACTTGTACTCCAGATATTACTAGGAAAGTTTCTCCATAAAATAGGACATAACTTTAAAATAAAAATCTGATAAAGCATGTGAATGATAACCCCTAGTGTGCAAAGCACAACTTCAATCATAAACAGTAAAGTGAGACAAAAGCATTTAAACCCAAGCATAGCTCTCTTTTTTCCCTGTAAAGAACCAAGCTCAGCAAAACTAAATTAACTACACATGAGAAAATAATATAAAGATTGAAGGAAAAAGTAGTAATAAACTATAACATATATTTAAAGTCAAATGTGAGGAAACAAAATTTTGGTTGGAAAATTTTCAGTGTAAACGTGAATGTCTTAAATCAGAAAGAAAGTAGAATCTTGATTAAACAGTGTTAATTAATGATAATGGGTAGTTCTCTTCAGGAGAAAAACAACCTACAGTTAAACAATGAAGTTCAATTAGTAATTACCATCCAAGGTTTATAAATATCATGCTGTATTGGAACTGCAGATTCATGGATTCTGATCCCTGTTACCCTAAGGTAAATACACAGTAACTGCAGCAAAGTTATATGGACTCAGACAGCCATAACTGAAAGTGGAATTTGGCTGTAATCTATTACTGGTAATTCCCACTGAGTTGATTACGCTATTTCAAGCTCAATCAATGATGTGCTAAAAGGAGAGCCCCTATAAAAATGTCAGTGCAAACAAAGACTAGGATGATTTCCCCAATGCTGATGGAGTTCCTGATGCTCCAGATGCTACTCTGCTAAGCAGCTAAAGACTTTTCTCTGCTATCTATAAAGGGATTTCTGAAGAACAAATATTTTGCTACAAACTTCACTAAATTGCACAAGATCGCAGGTATTTTGAAGGCACTTCCCTGGGTGGTCTCTCACCCTGGAAAGTCAGTTTTCCACCTATTTGTTTCAAATTGCACAACACCTAAATATAATAATTGTATTTAGAGGAATGTTTCCAATAGACGTGCTAACTGCACACCACTTCTTTGTGCTGCTGCGCACTGCCTACTGGAAGAGCTTACCTCAAGCTCAAAAGGAAAGTGGTTGAAATAACAGGAGATTGAAACTGAGGGCACATCTGTACTACAACCTATAGCATCATGCTCAGACATCACTGAAGATGGCTAGTGAAAACTGTCCAGCCACAGTAGCAAGGATGTCCATGTAAGGGTTATTTTTCAGTTTTGTTTCGGTTTGTATTTTATCCATGGGATAAAGTTAAAATCCAAGGCAAGGCACCAACCTAAGCAACCCAGATAAAATGTCAGCAATAGATTTATGACAGCTAAAAATGAGAAATCATAATACTTAAAGAATTATTCTGCTCTCTTTCTTAATATGCCTCTGAAATTTATCTCTAGCTACAGAGTACCTTTTCCTAACTGCAAGACCTTGGGTGAGAAGATGCACTGTCTCAAATATCAGAAGTTTGGGATTGCTGCAGAGGGGATCTTACTGTGAGAAGTGTGGTTTCAGATGTCTTTGAAATCCCCTGCATAGCCCCACACATCCTCATCCACACTGTTGCCCCCCCACACACAGTGATGTAAGATTTTTTTTTTATGTCTGCTATCATGTTGGGTAGTTCCCCAGGTGAGAACTAAATCTTAGTAAGTAGAGATGAGAAGATTTGCTTTGAAAGCACACTCCGGAGCTGAACTGAAACCCTGAAGTAGATGCACATTTTAAAAACTCCAGATGATTTTTATAGGACTGAGCTGTGAAAACACATATATATTTTTGCTGAAAGTATTGACCTGCTGCTTATAGCTATTAGAAAGTCTAGCCAATGCTAGCATGGCAGCTACAGGTGATTATACAGTTACCAATGGGTTATTAAATCTCCTTGAAATCAATGCCTCATCTCCCGGAAATGGACTTAAAAAGCTGGGGAGGTACAGAAACACCCAAGGGAATTATACAGAAGCCATCCTATATTTTTTAAAAATCTAATTAACTGTAAAGTAATTTTACTCCGCTGAGACCATAATAGCAGAGATGTAAGAGAAGGAGCAGTAATTTGCTTTCCTGCCTATTGATTTCTGCAGTGTAACTGGAAGAGGCAGGTATTTTTAGTCCATCTTAAAAAAATAGAAGTAAAGCTTTTGCGGTGCTCAGGGAGAAAATCTAAACAACGTTTAAATGTCTTGTTTTGCTGCGTGCTCTATTCACACTTTGGAATTTCACAAGTAAGTAGGAATAGATAGTCAATAGCTGTAAAAATGGGCTGGTCTGTGCTTTGGAGTTTTTTTTTCTGATCCATCAGGAATATTGACTTTACATCCCCCCCGCCTTCCCAATATTATACTGATAGAAGGTAGCTCTGCAGGCCCTACCAGGTCACCTACAGAGGCGTGCAGGAGCGCGTTTCGCTGCTCATCGCGCCGTCTTTTCTTTTCAGTTAAACTGTCACTGTTTTGCAAGGAACACTGAAAACATCTGCCAGCGTTAGTACCGGTGGGAAGGCCTTTCCACCCTGACCAGCCGCCTGTCTGTTTGACAAGGATGTTACAGCACCCACACAGCAGCCTGGCAGAGAGGATATTCCAGGAGCACTGAGGCACGTCTTGCACTGGCCACCACTGCTGCTGATGAGGGTTGACACATCCATTCTTGCAGAGAATGGCTGCCAAGGGGTAGCAGGCTGTACTGAATTTTACATGAACCTGTCAATATAGTACCTAACATTACAATTTTGGCACTCCTCAGAGACTTAAATCAGCAAGACATCACCTCATAATTTGCTGCAACAATAATATCTTGTCTAATATTAACTAAATTCTGCTCTTATTTCTGCCCTGTTGGTTTTGTTTTTGGAACATTTCATACGCGTACAATAGGAACATTGTTGCTGTACTCGATTCTGCTCTCAGTAATAGAGCAGCAACATTGATTTAAACAGTGGTGGTCTGGCTTTCTCCATGTCTAAGGACATGTGTAAAGGCAGAAAGTTCAAAGAATGGAATCCTAGTCTCAAAATAAATACAAAATCCCTATTGATTTCATTCTGGGATTTTAAAGCTAGAAAGAAGATGTGATGATAAAGCGTAACACAAAAAGGGGCTTAATTTTGGCCAGTGCATCTTTTTCAACACTTGAACCAGAAACCTGTTGTAGTTTAGGCTTCTTTGTGAAGACGATGAAAGAATGGGACAAGGTGCTGAACTACTTAAAAGTTAGAGAAGGCTTGACTGGACTGGCAGGTCAGTTTTCAGACAAGGCTTCTAATGCGAAGAATGTGGTGTTTCTGAAACACCATATAATAGTGCTTCTAGGCAGATATTTCCTTAAAAATATATTTTGCAGAAACTAGGAAAGTTGCTTCTGGTCTTATCTGAATCAGGATTATAAACACAATTAAACAAGAAGATTTCACCAAGTTTTAACCATCTTTCTTTTGGTTTGACCACATCTAGTAACAGATCAGGTAAGCATTTTCTCTTTAAACAAAATGAGCTTTCCAACTCGGTGTCACAGTATCCTTGGTTGTGCTGTAGCCATAATTCCTGAAGAAAAATTCTGGTTTGGTATTTTAAAAGTCACCTTCTCTCTGTTACATTAATCTGCCAAAGTCCGACTGCTGCTGTTAAACTCACTCCCACAATTTATCACACACGCACACAAACACAGTCTCTCTCTCTCTCTCTCTCTCTCTCACTCACGCACTACTCCAGCTGGCTTACTTCTGGCAAGTAATAGGTTTTCCTTCACACTTAAATCTGTGTTTTAATTTTAGTTCACTCTCTTTCAAAACCAGAAGCCTACGGTCTCCCTAACACTAATTGTTGTTCCATCTGCATCTAAACTGCAGGGTAGATATTCAGTGTTATGATAAAGTGAAGCACTTAACGAAAAATTCATATCAAAAGTCTTGTTTCTCAGAAGTAAAAGCTAATACGCAGTTTGGGGAGAAACATTACAGTTGCAATCCTGTGCACATAATGCGACTATTTATCATTGTTGGGCACTTTTGACTGGATGATGCAAGATTTACTTCATAGTTTCAAGACATTTACAAGGAGATAAAGGAGAAAACATTTGGTAAAAGATGATCCCATATGTTATAAATAATGACTTCTGTGGTGTCACCATAAAATATCTTATAATAATGAACCAAGGTGAATAATTCACACAATTTTCTATTGGCTTGAAAAATTAGATTATTTTTTAGGACCTAAGTGAACAATAAATTTCAGTTCCAAATGAGCAGCACTGCAGATAGTCTCCAACCCTTATGCAAATATCCACATGAGTAAGGGGAATAATGGCCAACCAAAGTGAACGTTGCTATACTCTGGTCATATATAGTATGTCAAAGCAGTATGACCATGTAAGTCACTGGTAGGGCATGCTCCAGCAGTTTAATAATTTTTAAAGGCTTTTAAAATAATTTTGAAATACCCCTGAAGTGGTCTGTCAGTTGTTAGAATTATAATTACTATTCCAATGACAACTGAAGTATTAGAGCACTGCAATCAACTGGTTTGCTCACATGTTCTAAACTTGTGCTTTATTTTTCCATAGAGGGTTATTTTCCTCAGAGAATGGTTGCTGCCCTGAGTCGTTCAATAAATTTAAAGATTTGTTACTGCATTCAGTAGCAAATACATTCTTGTAAAATACACTGTAGGTGCAACTAAATAAAGGCAAAGGCTGAAACTCTCCCTTTTTATTGTCAGCAAGAATGACACGGTATATGGAAAGCTCAGAGGTTAATACACTAATAAAAGTAAAGTCAACCCCAGTGATTTGGTCTGATACATTGTCCACTAGGTCTGTGTAACTCTATCCAGAAATAAATATCCTATTTGTTGGAATAACAAGTATTCATATCAGTGTTGTTCTTGTGAATAGTTACATACAGACATGAAACTGCACATGAAAGACAAACTAGGAATCTAAAGAAGGAAAACTCCTGTCTATTTAGAATCACAGAATCACAGAATCGTTTAGGTTGGAAAAGACCTTTAAGATCATCGAGTCCAACTGTCAACAATGCTCACTAAACCATGTCCTGAAGTGCCTTGTCTACGCACTTTTTGAATACCTCCAGGGATGGTGACTCAACCACTTCCCTGAGCAGCCTGTTCCAATGCCTGACAAAATAGCCTTCATATTTGCAGGATTAAACCCCAAATATGGAAAAGTAGCCTATTTAGAATAAAATGACAGTCTACAAAATTAAGAAATACTTTTTTTAAGCAATATCTGTACATTGTTCAGGAAACTGTTCATTTCAGCCTGCTGCTTTCTAGAATAATGAGTTTCAGTCTTTAGTACTGGAGAAAACCTAGTATTTACTAAGGTGCCATAAAGTATATATTAACTTTGGTTCCCTGGCATGCACCCTGCACCCTCTCAGCGCATCCCAAAGTTTCCAGTGCACAGGGATGTAGGCTTAGTCCCCAGGGGCTGTTAAAAATTAGTCATGAGCTAAGCACGTAAAATGCTTTCTAATAGTGAATAGTTGTTTTAGTCACTGAGATACAAGGACTAAATCAATAGAGGAAAACTGATCTGGGAAGACCAGTTCTTCTGATGCCTCCAAAGATCTTGTGTTTGGGTTATTACTCAGATCTAATGTACATCATCCAGCCTGTATTTTAGACATAAACCATATGCCAAACTTCATTGAAATGGTGTCATTTACTACTGAATGATAAGTTTAATATGTTTAATACAGACATGCAAAGTGAGGCTGCCTTGGGCATTCTGGGATGGGAAATCCACACAATTCTGATTTATAGATGTTGGTCTTTAACCTTTCTTTCAACTGTAGGAGTGATTAGAGCTTGTGTATATTCTCCCGGTAAAGAATCATACTTCTAGTTTCAGCACTTGATTTCATAGATTATACCTAGCTGCTACTGATAGTACCAAAACAACTGTAATGTGTTTTTCAAAATACAGAACGTGTTTCTAAAACATGCTGGTGCAAGCATGTGCTTTGTGCTATAGGATTTACACCAAGATTCCTTTGTCTGTGATGTTACTGTGCATCAGGTGCTACTTTGATGGAGTCAATTTATACCACATCACTATGAAGAATTCAAAACCAGGTATCAACACATTTATTATTCTTTTAATCTCTTCCAATAGCATAGGGGTTGTTCTGTGCCCAACTGAAACAATTAAAAAATGGACTTACAGAAAATCACTGAGTTTAAACTTGCATGACAACTATTCTATCATGACAGAAAACCCCTTAATACCACTGAGCAAGGGACATGAAAGATGATTATGGCTAAACTACCAACTGTGGTAGTTTGCATTGGTGGTACAAAAGCAGGTCTTGGTCACCAAGCCTGCATGCCAATTCCACTTTGACATGTAAGAGGGGCTTTTCCAGCAGGGAAAAAGATATTCAATGTCAAATTATTTCAAAGAGTCCTTAGGAATGTGATTCCTCCCTGTGACTTTAGAACATCTCTGCTGTAATCTGGTTGGAGCTGCAGCTGCTCCCAGTGCCTAGGGAGCCAGGCGCAAGACTGCCATCTGCTACTGTGGGGGGACAATAGGCTCCTTCGACTTCTCTTCTCACTAGCAGAGAAAACAGGATTTTATTCTTAATATTTAGCTGTTTTCTATGTAGCTGCAAAATATACCTACCTGCCTTTTCGTTTTTGAGATCTGCTTATCTTTGCTTCGCAGATTGGCTGGAGGAAGGATAGAAACAATCAGAATTTCACTTGTGCAACCAAGAGACTCGTCTCAGTGCATGTAAATACATGGCAGCAGCTTAGCTGAGCTCAAACCAGGAGGTATAATACCACATGCATGGTAGCTTCCGGCAACAGCGGTGCTCTTTAATGACCAGCATGTAAAGCTGCAAGCTACGAGCTCTCAAATTCTAGTGCTGCATCAATAACTCCATCAGTAAGTAGTATCTGGGTAAATAAGAATATGAGGTAACTGACCACTGGCTTCTCTGAGATTTGGATGCAAACCCTTCCCATAGGGCCTGGCTACAGCTCAGCCTACAACTTTATAAATTTTCCTGCTTCTGAAGCCCTCATTACTCATGTCTTATTTTGAGTTATAAAATTGTATCCAAGTTCAGGTTTTCTGCTAAAAAAGAAGTCTTATTTCCTTGGCACTAGGCAAGAAAACTTCACAAGTTTCCTTTGAAAATTAAAAGTAGAAGTGGCTTGCTTGAGATAAATTCTCTAGATCTTGGCTCAGCTACAGAAACAATTCCAGGAGAAACAGCCTCCTCCCCCCCCAAATCTAACAACACTCGACAGTAGGAAAACAATTCAGTACAAACAGAAGCTTTGCAACTGCCAGGAATGAAATCCTGGCTTCACTGAAGAAAATGAGACTTCTGCCATCGATTTCATTGAAGCCAAATTTTCTTTCCAGGTCATTTGAATCCATGTCTCACAGCTGGTTGCCCAGGTCTAGAAGCACCACAGAATGGTTTTTGGCAGTTGGATGCTACTAGAATACCCAGCGTCTGCCTGCTACTTTGGCCCATGAATTTCATCACGCCAGAGCTGGTATCACGCAGAATCAGGCTGCAGTCTGCCAATGCAGAGAAATTTCCTATTCAGAACAGGACTTTTTCAGGTTTATGTGCATTACCAATCTGCAGTCATGGCTGCTCATGTCTGGAGTCCTAGTACAGTGGCAGCTCATTCTGTTGATGAACAAAGCATCTGAGAGATGCACAGCTTCTCTAAGAAACCACCAGTTTCCCTTATTTAAATAATAGTAAAGGTAAACACAACTGCTCACAACTCTTATTGTTTACGGACCTTAGGCATAAAAGAAAGAATGTCCTCTGTGAACATGGTAGGAGATTATAGCAGGCATTATGCTGAATATTTCTATAATCAGTAAGTGATTTTTCATTTTTTTTCAGGAAGAGAAGTGGTTAGTGTTAACCTAATAAAGTCAGTAAGTCTTGTGTTGCTTTTAGCTCTTTGTGGTATTAGAACCATTAACCAGTTTTACAGATATTAAAACAGTTTTTCAGAGGAGCCTGAGGAAGTTAGACATCATTGAACTTCAGGAGGGATTTGGTGCCCAGTTTTCAAAAAAGCTAGCTAAAACATATGGATTTTTGTGACTCAGAAGTCTTGAGAAAGAGGCATCTCTTTTATCCTAAAAATAGAATTTTACTATATCCTTGAAGCATCAAATTATGAAGCATCAGGACAGACCTGATAACTTCAGTGGATGTTCTACAAACTATAAAGAATATTTCCAACATCATTGTTTCTCCTGCAGTATTTTCTCCTTTTGGACTTCTTTACATCTAATTCACAAACCTTTTTTTTCATAGTGATATATTATCCTTCTATGCACAAGAAAGAAACCCACCCTGACCTGTGTGCAGTGACTAACACTAGACCTTTCCAATCACTTACAAATGTTCATTAGTCTTCTGCCCCTTGTCATCTTTGCTTGGCATTAAAAACACTGTCCTATTGTTCCGCAACAAAAAGTACATTCAGGATATTCATGCCTACGTAGATACTATTTGCCAGAACATTTACCTTGTGATTTCCCTATATAGAATACTATGAGGAATAAAAATTGTTTCAATAGTCTGTAGCCCAAAACCTTAAAAGAGATTTAAGGAAATGTGTGTGGGTGGTCAAGCTACTAATGCAAGAGTCTGGAATGACTGTGTGTTTTGAATTTGTATGGATTTTTTGTTGTTACCTCTCAAGCTCAGAAGCTGTTTCACATTGTAAAGTGTTCTCTTTTAATTAAGTTAGGACAGGTTTTGTATTTTTTGGAAAACTCTCAGAAAACAGGATTTGGAAAGATCTCTTGATTTTTCATGTTAGGAAGTTGATCAAAAGTAATTTTTTCTTTAGATTCCATTTTGTTTGGTAAGTTATTGTGGATGATCTTGCCGAATCACATATTTTCTGCTCCATAGTTTGCAACAGAAATAGCCATTTATTGTAGAGAGAATTTCATGTTTAATGTAGTTGGTTTCAGTGCTGCTTTGGTCCTTTCCCTTCTCATTCGCTTTTTGCCTACAATTTCTCTTTAGACCTTTAGACCGGAATTAATAAACATAAAGAAAAGAAAACAGAAAAGCACCTTGTCCAAATATGAAGTTGCTGCTTACAGCCTAGGTTTGGCTGCCAAAAACATGAGGTGCTGCTGGAGAGTCCTTGAAATCCATTAGGATTTCTGCAACGGCTACTGAGTTTAGATGGTTTAAATGAGTTTAGACACTAGAGTGATAGGTGGCTGCAGAGCTACAAATAGAGTACTGTGCCATGAGAATTGTTTCTGTTCATTTAGCCATCATTGACTCAAGATTTGGACATTCAAGGGAGCAAGCTACTCAGCTGCCATTGAATTTCAATTAGAAAATGGTACCTCACTCCACTAGGGACTTTTGACCCTAACTCAGCCTAAATTTTTAGGACCAAAGCCAATGAGTGGTCAACTGCCTATCAGCTGCTCTGGAAGCTCTAAGCACCTCTCTGAATCCTCAAGGACATTTAAATGTACTCCTTCACAGGGACCTGTAGAGAAGCGGAATCAGCTGCCTTTATTTACTGAGCTCCCTGAAGGAATTTGTGAATGAACTGCATTAAGAAGCTGCTGATGCCTTGTGGGAAATCTCTGAAACACATTTTGTTTGGAATCGATTCTTTATGTGCCCTGTAGCATATTTTCTCTGTCTCTTTTCTTTTGCACTTGAATCCTTATGAGAAAAGTTGTTGCCTTTTTTTCGGCCAAGATTTCCATTACTGTCTCATCTCAGACTGAATTTCCATGTTTAAGTATATGCTGTTTGAAGCAGCAATTAATGCAAACTCTATTCCCCAGAAAGAAGAGGTTGGGTTTTTTTCTCAGAGAGGACGAATGGAAAATAAGGGAGATGCTTGCATTTGCTCAAAAATTCTGTTAGCTTGCCTGATGAGGGTGCAAGAGAGATATAAGAGAATGAGGAGAAATCTATTCCCTTCCTTGTAGATCCTAGCTGGGAATCGTCTAAACAGGTCTTTCGGTACTTCTCAGGATGACCTGAGAGGGTTTGAAAGTAAGGCTGTATACTGCAGTATTGAAGGATGACAATAAAAGTGGCATTATTTAATTTATTTAGTTTTTTACAACACAGCATAGCATAGTAAGTACATTAGACATTTTGGGATTCCACCATCTCACGTTTCACTGCTGTCATCTCAGTTTGTCAGCAAAACAATATTTTAATAGGAATGAGCTAAGAACATTGAACGGGATCCAGGACCCTAACTGAATTTTTCCTCTTTCATGTGACTACAGATGCTACAGATATGGCCAGACAAGCTATGTCTTCAATTATACATAAGCAAGCATACTCTCCTTAGATTATATTTTGAATTACTGCCGGAAAATATTAGTCCTTGCAGTGTAAGGTGGCAGAGGAATCAAGCGCACACAGCCCACAGCTGTATTTATGCATCGTTGTAACTGAGAAGAAGTTGGGGCACTGGTTTGACAGTCACAGGCCCAGCCAGCTCTCCAGAAGGGCTGTTTGGGAAAACTTAAATCATTGATGTTGTAAATAAAGTTGATACAGAATCAGTAAGATTAAATCTGGACTAAACCCACTATATAGAGTGACACAGAGGACTACGATTTCTTAATTTTTTCAAGTGTAACAATGACCACCGAATAAAATAATAGCAATCATATTACAAAGTTAGACAGGTGAGTATATTTCTGAAAATGAAATTTTGAAGCTGAAGGAAAAACTTCCCTTGCACGGAATACACAAAAGAATAATGATAACTTTTTAATGATGGAAATTATATTTTAGGATTAAATTCCAGTCTTAAATACGGGTAGATAATGCCAGTGATTTGGGACTGTGTGTAATTAAAAGGAAAAAGATCTTTGCCTTCACTGATGGTTATTAGAGCAAATCCCAGGTGGTAGCAAGAGTAACAGCATTTGGCTCTTTGTAACTGAGAAGTCTAATAAAGAACTGCTTTATCCTGTATTTACTACAGAGTTCATAAAGCTGAACTGAAATCTCTAGTAGCTTTATGTTTGCTCAAAAATACCACATGATATTTAAAGGTGTATTACTAGGACTAAGCTGTTCCTGTTGCCTAATACTGTCCAATAGCTCCCATTGGAGCTACTATTGAAATAAGATAATTTTCTAAAATAAATGAAGAAATAATGCTTAAAAACATTAAAGCATATGAAGCTAAACAGTTCCTATTGTTGGAGTATTACCTGTATAGGTGAATGCCCAAGCAGTTAAAAGATTTATGCCTTCATTTTGAAGTTGCTCAGTACCTTAAGTGTTACTTTGTGTTTAATAATGAATGCCTGGAGCCACTGGGGGACCTATTTGCTCAGCTACTGAGGTGATTTTTACCCCATCCTGGTTTTATAAGGAACTTTAGTGTTGGAAACACATGCTGTTCAGAGACCGAAGTATAGCAGTGCCACGTTCAGAAAACTCTTATTTTCCAGAAGCTATATATAATCCCTTTTTAGCCAGTGATTTCAGTTTTCACTGAGTGCCTATGCTGAAAATATTTACCATTTTCAAACCATTACATTGCAAAAGTGTAAATGACAATTTTGAATCATTCATTTGCAATTAATTCAAGCTTTTAATTTCAATTTTTTAAAAGGTTAATAGGCTACAGTGACCATAAATATTACTTTTATTTACATATATATGTCAGAGCCTTTCTGGAACATGGCAAGTGCAAGGACCTCATCACCTACAATCAACACTCAAGAATAAAAACAAGCACTCCGCGGGTACTGAGAATGTACTAATAATTTAATCTTTTTAATTTTTTTTTTCATTAATAGAAAGGCAGATTGTAGAAACAAAAATAGGGATGCAAAATTAGTGTAATACTAAAAAAGACTGTAAAAAGGACAGAGAAAATTTCACGTTTAAGTGCACAAAGGGAATGAAGAGGGTGAGAGAGGGAAGGGTGGAAGCAGGGCAAACTGAGCCTCAGTTCCAGCCACCCGAGGACTGCTCTGCGCTGCCTGTGGCCAACCCTATACCATTACTTGCTGTAAATAGCTGCTTGTATACTTTGTATACTTGGGTCTCCTTTCCGCTTTTCAGATGTTTAGATTTTTTTTTAACTTCCTTCAGTATGTGCAGTACTTTTTGTAGTAAATACAGAACCCTGGCCTGTGTGATGGGACTGCTCTGCACTCCCCTCTGCTCGATTCAGCCATTGCTGAGCACCTCAGGAGCAATCCCTTGCTTTACTCTTGATATATGTGCCAAACAACTGGGAAATCTCTGGTCAGCACTAAATCTTCAAATGGCCTGTGCTGTGGCCGGTATGCTCAAACTTTGTCCTGCTTTCACCAGTATGAGTTAGCCGAAGCTTCTCTGTCTGAGCCGAGAAGGTCCACCCATTTCCTATGTGACTGCCACCTACACAGCTGAGGACCTAGGTCAGTGGTTTGCTGAACAAACTTTATAACTCTGGACAAGTCCAAATCTGGTGCAAATCCAAAAATTATATTACTTTTTGATACCTTCCTCCTCTCTCTGGAAGTAGCAATTAACAAGGTAGACCAGCGAAGATCTCCCGTTGCATGAATAGTGGTTGCTTCACACTCCTTATAATTATTTTGAAACAGTATTACACATTTTTGCAGTGCTGTCCTACAATGTGGGCATTTCCTTTTCTCCATTGACATTACTGCAGATTTTTGCACAAAGTTGGAGTATGAAATTTTTAGAAATGTTTTAATGACTTTGAAACAAAGCTTCTTTCTCAAAAATACCTGGGAGGTACATGCAGCTCGGGCTGATGGGCTTACCAAAAATAGCCAAGTACTCGTTCGTGTTTTTTACTGCTTACATATTGCTTCGATAAGCACATCAGACTGTTGTCAGGCAAATCCTCCAGTATCCTCAGTTCCTGGTGGCTCCAAACTGCACATACAGTGGAACATATTTAAGATCAGCATAAGTGCACTAAACTAGAAAAATAACACTAGAAATTATTTCTTTCCTTTCAGTCTGCTTTTTACTCTCTTTTGATGTGATTCATGCTTTTTTTTGTTTTTACATCTTCAAGTATATTCTTTTTCATGACTGATTTAGTCTTCTATTTTAGAAAAATATAATGGCAACATGATTTTTAAGGTGACACAAAACTATGCACAGTGAGAAGCCAGAAACCTGAGGCCAGAAAGAAAACATCTTAAATTACTATCTCACTTTTGCGCCCTGAATATTACCTTCAGTCAGAAGCACTAAGGCAAGAAACCAGTGGCTTATATTTTTCAAGTAAGTGTCTTGGAGAAGATCTTCACAGAAGAATAGTTTACAAAATTTTTACTGATTATTTATGGTAAGTGTTTAGTGACTTTGATCTCAGCAGGGAACTCGCTCTAACAGTTACTGTGGCACAATGTAAAATAATATTACAGTTTGCTGACATTAATTTATCTTGATTATTCTAATGATTTTATATTTTTATTGGTACACTGGATTGCAAAAAATGCAGTATAATTTAATTTTTACCATCATGTGTGGAGAAATCACTGGAGGCATTAAAATGATGAAAGAAGGGTTATGCTAATACCACAAAAAAGGATGCAAAAATGATTTAAGTTACTTTCTTCTCCTATTTGCAGTTCATTAAGTCACTGTCTTCTTGTAATGACCAAGTGAAAATTAAAGTACTTCAGAGAAGAACTTTAGGTTCAAGCATCATTAGAGGAAGAGAAATGGGTTCTTTGATGAACTTGACTGCAGAAATCTATAGAGCACAGCTTAATCAGACTGCACATTGATCTTTGATGCCAGAAGGCAGACCTAAGATTGAACAAATCTTTTTAATGCATATTTTTCCTTTTAAAAGTAGCATATGATGCAGGAGAATGATTTATATTTAATATACTTCAAGTTTATAAGGTATAATGGTACACTACACTTTTCTTTTTTACTCACTGCAAACTGAAATCTAGAAAAAATAGGTACCTATAAGGTTATATATTTCCTTATACATTCTATATTACGTAGGATCTATGACTCTGGGAAATGGCATATTGTTTCTTAACTAATCAACTCCCAATTCACTCAAAATGCATAATTTACATTCTTTTGAAACATGAACCATGAGTTACAGTTAGTAGATAAGTGTAGAGGGTAAAAATATCTTCAACCTATTTGGCTGTCTCTCCTCCAAGAAGATTTTTTAACAACTTAATTAGATGGTAGATTGAATTTCACTCAGATATTTGCAATGCCTCTGATTTTGTAAGGTTACTGCAAGGCTGTAATCCATAGAATTTGGTTCTCTAGAAAGAATGATATGGCATTGCATGTAACAGTGCAGTGGAGTGTAGCAGTGATCCTGCTCCAACAACTCCTATTAGTGTGCAGGAGAAAAATGCCTAACTTCTAAATTCCAAAAGGAATACAGAAGGTTAGAATGTGAATCTAAAAGGTTTAAAGGTCTTCTCCCCTACTGAAACAACAAAATTTAATACCCCTTCTCTTTCTAAAATGATCATAAAACTTTTTGTAATAATAGGTCATAACATATGCCCCATACTTAACACATGGTAGTAACTCACAGGTTTATACATGCTTTCTTCCAGAAGGATCCCATAGCACTCTTCATATCTAAAGAAGTGGTATTCTAGGGCCATATTTCACATCTTCCACTTGTTTGTTCCACTTACAAAAATAAGATGTGCTAAACAAGCAATAACAGATTTTAACATGTTTAAACTTCTTTTGTATTTTAGAGGTTAACCTGCTTTGAAAATCTTGTCACTACTCCAGTTTACTTTTTTATTGGGTGTCAGCGTATATATGGAAGTTGGAGCCAAATGCATTGCTCCTATACTTCACTGTAAACCAGCTGTACCAGGACAGGATGGAGCTTCCTGAGTCTCCAGTAGTTTGTTCCAATTATGTGTCATGCTCAAGAATCTTCCTTGTGTTGTCATCTCAAAGGAAAAACCCTCCAGTACCTCAAGTAATTTTTAAAGGATATTCTTCCTTTCCTCCCATGAAACTGTTATTGCTGGTCAGATAAACACACAGGAAATTAAATAACCACTTCCAAAATTACCAACTCCTTTTTCAGTTTCAACTTCTCCAATTCCCCCTATTTTATGTGCTGCTGAACACGCCTATTTGACAGAGCAATCCCTTCTCAGCATAAACCAATACTGTCCTGGCAACAAAGCTGCTAGGTATTAAATATAGGATGATGGAGATAATTTTTAATCAGGTTAATGTGCTTTAATTACTATAAATTAGATTTTATTTCTCTAAGCAAGCAAACGCTATTATTTGGGCTATTTAAAACACAAAATCAACAGTCCAAGTCATTTAGAAAACAGATACATATTTTCAACAAAAGTACATCATTGTTCTTGATGTGCTGGTAACTTTATGCATTGAGTAGCATTTTTCTGAGAAAATAGGTCTTACAAGCCCCATGAAATTCAATACAATGCTCATCGATACCAAGCCTCCCCAAATTGTAAAGAAACAAAGATCAAGCATGAACAAATAGGAGAAGTGACCTACTCATATGAAAAATTCAGTCCTTAAAACAGTAAGTACTGCCTGGGAACCACCCCTCTTCTGTGTTTTCAGTGGATTAAGTACTGTAAGTAGCACACTACCATCAAGTCCTGCAGTTAGATTCCCTTGGCTGGATTTTTGCACCAGAGCAACCTTTATAATTTTATCTGAGTTCAGAAAATGCACTTCACAGGACAGATTTTTGTGCCAGTGAAGCCACATTTAATGAGCAAAGTGGTTTTATCTAGAATCATCTCAACAGCTGCAATTTCAGACAACATGAAAACACTTTGCAAATGGCATTACTGATCTGCCAGTGACACATTTTACCCAGAAATATCCTACACTTAGTCTTTTTTGTCCAAATTAGATGTTGAAAATAGAGTTGGGGTTTTTTTTCTCAAAATGGGTATCCAGAGCTTGCCTAAATATAAAACTAAGCCTGCCCTTAATTTCAAGCTAGGGGGCACATAATAGACACGAAAAACAAATCCCGTGTGTGATGGGTTTGGTGACAGAAGGCATAACAAACACCTTATCATAGTTTAATACAGAAATCAAATGGAAAGGTTTCATATCTAGATAATGCGAAATCTTGATCTGTGGCAAGCAAGATTTTGTTTTCTAGCTGAAGTAATGATAAGCTTAGGTTTCATGCACTCTGTTTCGTTTTGTATATGAAACCAACAGATAAGCACTCTGAAGGTATAAAAAAAAGGATGCCCCAGCAGCTTTCCTAACTGTTCAAGACTGCTCTGGACTTACATATATTTGGCATAGTGCATTGTTATCTGAACCTTTGGAACACAAATAGGGCGCGAGCAGAGAAGACTTTAAAGCTCTTACATCACTTAAAAACAAACATGTAAAATAAAAGTGCAGAGATGGACACAAAGTGATTTATGAACTGGGAAATGACTCTTCAATTGCTTAATTTTTGCATGGATTCTGATAATCAGTAGTGTTGTCCTTGATTCCCATCTTCTCCCCTCCCCACCCCGCCCCGCCTTGGTTTGTGGGAATAAAGTCAAAGATTGTATGAAACCCGTTCCGTTTACAGTAAGTCTGAGGATGTGAAAACTTTGGAAAACTTTTCCTACCTGCTGTGTAAGACTCCTCAGATTAAGTGAATTTCCAAGAGGCAGAAATGGTCAGCAGAGACACTGAAGTATAGCAGTTTTAGGAGCTCTGCTATTAAGAGATTGTATGGATGGTTTTTGCCTTTGGTGGATGTTGGTATTGTTGGTACTATTGCTGATTGCTGGACTAGAGAAACTGAGTTGGCTGGCATCACACAGTTACTGAGGTGAATGGAAGAAGCAAATATTCAGGAGGCCCAACAAGAAAATCTGACAAGCTGAACATACTTTTTTATTTTTACTTTGGCAATGATGCATGGAGGAGTATCTGGAGTATTTAATATCCAGGCAGAAGAGCATGTGAAATCAATAGATAGATTGTAAGAGTATATCATGGACCTCTTGTATGTTCTCTGTCAAGTATGTTTAAATATTAAACCCTTCACTATCTTGGGAGAACTATGTCTCTGCCTTACGAGCCCTCTCTGTGATCCTACGATTCTATTTCACTGCTGCGAGTGACAATGACAAAGCTTTCCACTATCCTTCTGTCTCCTTCCATCGTCATGGTCTGTTTGTATCCCTCTGTAACATTTATGACTACTGTTTTGTTAACAGATTTTCTGAATATTATTCATGATCAACTGAATTTGAAAGAATACAATATTTGTATTGCATAATAAAAGAGAGGATAATTTTTATAGGTTTTATATGTTAGGTAATCAGCTTCACAGATGATCAAAGATTAACTTTAAATGGATGCTGCTAAGAAAGATCTTCAGTCTTAAATCAGCTTTTCTGCTTTAAACCTTTCTCTTTAATCCTCAGCTTCAAGTAATTTTATAAATAGATAAAATTGGAAAATCTTTTAAACTATAGAAGTATAATATAATCAGATGAGTCTCAATGCTATCTTTTCTTTACTTGAGACAACTGTAAGAAAACATAAATAGTTTGTTGTCTTATAAGCTGCACTGTACATCAGCAATGATACAAAATTATTAATAAACAAAACCTGGATCATTTTAAAAAACCAACTAAATCAACATAAGTCCTTTTTCCCAGTTACATAATATTGCAGAGTTGTTTCTATGTCAGGATTTAAAACCAGGCTGTATAGTAACATCAGCACCTACCAGCACACGTGTACAGCTCAGGGAGTCATTTCAGCTGAAATAACCATATCCCAGGCTGTACTGATGCTGCACTGTACAGTACTGTTGTGTATGTATCTGGCCCAAAGGCTGGAAGGTGATATAGCAAAGGTAGCCAGTTGCAACAATTATCTCTTATGCAGTCTAAATGCTTCTGCAGCTACATAAATGTCAGCCAAATGAAGGCTAAAAGATTTTTTTTTCCTTAGAAAATGGTTTGTCTCATTTGGTTTTTTCAGTTTATTCAGATGTTAGGGCCTAGAGTAATCTTGCCTTATTTTTGCTATTTAATACCTAATTATCTTGTTTTAAACTAATAGTCTTGTGTACCACTATACTTAGGGGAGAGCGACGGGTGCCTACAGAGTATAATTTGTTCACCTATCTTTTATGACTATGTTAGAGTAGGATGAATTACTTCTGGAAATACCCGTCTCTCTGCACTGATGTAGCCTAAGTGAAACTCCATGGTTACAGTTACAGGTGGTGAATCCCACTTTAGGAATCAGATCACTAACTCAGTTGCATTAGTATAAATCTAGAGTACTTTGAACGGTGTTGCTCAATTTATGCTGTGTGACCCAAGCCAATCCAAACTTTAGTATGCTTCAACCAACTTGAAATATACAGCTTAATAAGAAAAGTTTAAAACCAGCTTTGATATGAAAACATATCCCTGCCAATTTGTGCCGTTTCATATTCACAATAATGAATAATAAAAGCAATAATAGTAAAATGCTATCACTACTGCAAAAAAAAAATCCACATAAAATGAGAGAAACTGATTGTAGAAGTGTTGTTAAATGAAAAAAAGTAACTGGGATTTGGAAAATATTTTATGCTAGTCTTAATTACTTTTAGCTTTGCTGACAGCAAGGTAAGTACAAGGTAAACAGTTTTCACAATAAAATGTGATCTTTAAAACCACAGTATTCTTATATATGGAATTGGTAGACCTGATTTTACTGATATTTAAATTGGGTTTGCAGTGATATCAGTCCACTAGTTTCAATGCAGTTACTCCTGATTTGTATGAGTGTAAGTGAGAATACAATCCTACGCTCTTCTTTGTTTTGACAGTATGCATATTTTTCCATGCAGTTTAAATAATCAAATCCCCTTTCTTCCTTATGCATTGGTCACATCTCATGAAGTTGGTGAATACTTCACAACTCCAGTAAACAGCAGAAAAGGCATTTAGAAGAAAAACTACACATAATCATTAAAAAGACAGAGCATAAAAATCTACCAGAGCTGCAGGGCAGCTGTAATATTCACAGACAAACTCTACATTTGTATTCAGCAATAAAAATAAAACCAGATAGAAACTGTCACATCCTGTGCTATGTAGGCTAGACCTGCAAAAAACAGACTTGAAAGAAATACATATATATGGTTATGAACTGGTTTTGGAATGTCATTAATAAAAACAAAAATTGCTCTGAAAAATGCCATAGAGCCCTCCTAAACAGGTTAAAACATTCAAGATGAATGTTACAAGACCTATGTTACTAGGAAGAACGAATAAAGTAGGGTTGAGAGAAATTTCTGATTGAAATATAAGTGCATTCTGTTGTGCATAACGGACACTGACGTGTACCAGTATGTTTATGAAGACTTGTCCTCTGCAGCAACTATTGATTGGGATAGCGAGAGAGCAAATAAATATTTTAACTGCATATTTTCAACCTCATGTAATAACAACGTTAAGAAGCATCACTGACGAGGAAAGCAAAGGAACAGGGGCTTCCTGTCAAGGCCATAGTGACTTTCATATTCTCTCAGAGTGCTTTGGGTACATCAGGAAGGAAGATCAGTTTGCAAGGCTTCTTTGGGATGGTTCCTCCTAAAACACTTTGTCCAGCTCAGTTTTGAGACTTTCAAGCAAGAAGACCATCTACTGTTTCACATGGGAGACTCCGTCATAGTCTAGTAGCTCTCACTGTTGAAAAGTTTTTCCTGATATTCAGCTTCAATTTTCTATTAATTCCTTCCCATAACTCTAGTTATATGGTACTTATGGCTCAGCAGTATAACCCAGGATCACAGTCTTAGTCTTTCCTTTTACAATTTTACTGCCTTTTTATAATTAACAACCTGCAAAATTCTCTAAGGAGGTACTCAAGTTGCCTATCGGAAAAGAAAAGACATTTCAATGCCTTGGGATTATTACCTGAGGCAAGATAACCTGTTATATATTACTCCTTTGAGTAAGAATATACTGATAGGCACAGGATCTGCTATCCTGCCTCTATAACTCTGCCCATGGGTAGCATGAATTTTTTGTTATAATACACATCTAGGGCTAAATTGGACTCTGGTTCCCCTTTTCAGAGCTGTGGGTGAACATTGTAGAAACAAAGCCACTAAGCAGCAGTACTTGGAGCTATTGGGATGGCTCAGAGTAGACAAGTAACATTTAATTTGACTTAAGCCTGAATCAGCATTTGAATCAAACTCAGGTGCTCGGAAATTTTTAACATATCCCCCCCCCCCATGGCTTTTAATGTGGGCATTTTTCTTTATCTTGTACCATCCATCTAGTGTCAACGGATGCAATCCACAGAAACAATAAAGGTGCCATGGCAGCTAGTTTAATTTATTACTGGTGTTTGAATCTCATCTTGATGGTGCAGAATATGTTGGACTATAAGGAAATACAAACAAAAGCAGAATGGTAGTAATTATTCATTCTGCTGGCAAGGCATTAAAAATGAACAAAGAGCTGTAAAGATTCTTTTGCAAAACTAATATGTTTTTCTGGAGTTCTGCATTATCAGGAATATGTTTACACTAGCTGGTTTCGCTGGTGACTAAGCAAGTCTATGCCATGTCACATTTGTCTCACTGACCCTTTGCGCACCACTTCCACTTTCATCCTTTCCTTGAACAACGTAGTATTCCTTAATAGAATCCTAGATTAATTATTAATGCTAGTGTTTATATTAGTAAATAAAAATGGAAATCTGGTCTCCTCTATTCAGACCTAACATTTTTAGCCTAACACTAAACCTGAGGTACTCTAGCACTTTATTCATTAAAGTTTAATATAGTTCCAGTGCATGTTTCAAGCATTCTTTACTCAGCCATACTAAAAAGCAAGTAAGACAACTAAGTTAAAAAAAGTCCCATAAAAAACCCAGTTCTTATAAAACTAAAAGCAAAGGAAAATGTCAGTCAAGATGAGCTACACTTTTTGGTTATTAAAGCTAGGCAGAGTTTGATTTTAACCCATTTAGTCTTCGGCCTGTTTGATTCAGATGATTTGGGTTGGGGCCAATTTCTGACTCATGGTAGAAGCCTGAAATAGAAAAATCGACAGATTCATCCGGACAAAACATTGTCACTCAACTTTCCAAACTCCTAACCTGTGTGCTTCATCAGCAGTTTATTTCCTCCTGAATCTTCTCAACACTGCAGTTATTCTCCACTGTAAAACTTTATTGCCGGATTTGAAGATGTCAGCCAATCAAGCTGAAGCCCCAAGCAGGGCTCCCCGCCCAGCCCGCGCACACTCCTACTGATGCATCTTCCTCCCTTTCCCATTCCCCCCACAGAAAAGCACTGGCATCAGGCAACAGCGCTCTTCAGGGCAATAAACAGTATTATTGCTTTGATGCTTATATTTTACAACACAGCGGAGCAGGTGCAACCTGGAAACAATGCTGCTTTATCTTGGGAAGTTATAGTGCTTGCTGTTTTTCAGTTCTGTTAACTAATTTGCTTCAAAGATGGAGGATGAAACAGAAGGAGCAGGTAGAGCTGAGAAATAGCTGACTATACTTTAACCCTCATAAGAAGGTAGATTACCCCAGTTTAGGAATTTCTGAGACAGATCCAAGATGACTATCTCAAAAGGTCCTCCTATCAAAAAACCGAATCATTCATAAAGTTTCAGGTTCAAAAGAGATTAAAGGACAGGCCCTCTGTTCACTACTTGTGAGAGGGAATTGGGAAAAATTAAGTAAAACCAGTTTTGGATGTCTTTTTCTCATGTACTTCCCTCTTTTAGCCATGATGCCAAAAGAGACAATGTGACCCTTAGATTTTATTCAGCCTTCCCAGGATATGTTTAGGTTGTTTTCATGTGGGAACCCTCTCAGAATACCAAGCCGAAACTTCTAGGTGTTCTTTTGCTTTATCTTAAGAGAAGTTACAGGAATCAAATTAGGACAAGAAGCAGCATATCTAAGGAGCCTGACTGCACAAGTATTTGTGAAAACTGCCCCAATATTGCTGTACTTCTGTAAATCTCCATTATACAATCCTTGAACCTTTTTTAATTTTTGATGATGTGTTTGTGGTCTCTACAAAGCAGCTGTTCACTATTTGTGTTTCTGTTGTGTCTAGGGACTGCTAACATAGATTGGGCATCACTGCTCTTGAGCCAGGTGCTATGAAATATGTAAAGCTATTTCCCAAAGAGACTGCTTCCATTATCTTTTTTTTTAAACAACTGTTAAAATCCTTCCTGTAGCTGTCTGCCATCTCAGCTCACTCTGGAAATGCATTTCTCAGACTGATGCTTGAGACTGCTTTAAGGAATGCTAGCAGCGTACAGATGAGCACAAAGAACAGTGGACAAAGGCCACAGAATTGAAAATTATACTTTTACTTCTAGTAGTATAAATCTGGAGTAATCTTAATGTGTTTACTGGATGCGCTAATGTATATATGATTTGATCCTCTAGTGCTTTTGGTACTTAGGCCTGCTCCTCTTTCCTTCTTGAACACACCAGCCCAGACTCTGATATCAGCAATACTGCTAATGAGACTACTGTGACTTTACAGCACTGCAAAAACTGAGATCATGATTAAGTTCAACTTTTTTAAAATGGGTTTTTATTTTGGATACTCTGTGAATATATACAGAAGCTATACCTATATAAATGCATAGGAGAGCATCCCAATATAAATATATACTGAAAAATAACTTTGATAAGAATAGACTAGCTTTCTGAGGAAGTACTGATAAAGAAAATACATATAAATGATGCTATGGGCAAAACACATGGCTAAGTATATGTAGCTTTTCAAACCAGTTATTAGAAATGCAGGCTTCCTTTGTAAACACCTGCTTGGATATTTGAAGAACATGTCACAAAGAGTCTGATACAAGTTTAGATGAAACTGGAAGGGCTACAAGGAAATGAGAGTTCACGCAGGCAACATACATCCAGCTCCACTGAGAAAGAATTATTTGCATAGCAGGCCACCGGATGAATCAGACTGTTGACATTTCTATGTGCAGAATTCCAATTAATTCTGCTCTTCATGGAGGAAATACTTGTTTTTAAAATGGACAAAAATAAGAATATTCAGCTGATGCCTATCTGCCGTGAGCATGGCAAAACCAAGGATGATACACCCATGGCTTCAGCTCATCAGTACCCCTCCAGACCAAGGCAGCTGCTGTTTCATCATTCTAAGATTTTCCAGAACCACCTGGGAAGTTTTATGGTGCCAAACTTAGATAGTGGTGTTTTTTATTTTTCCAGTTCAGCTCTGAGAAGTTCTTGGCAATCTTGATTTCTCCCCTTTCTTTCTCTTTGGTGTTTGGGGGGGGTGGGGTGTTGTGTGGTTTTTTTCTTTTCTCCCCTGCCATCATCACTTGTAATGTGGCTTCTGTGTAGTGTGTAAAATCATGGGTTTATTTCCCTTGATTTTTGTATAGGGCTGTCAGGAAAAATCTGCTGTTAGGACAAATCTGCTGAAGAAGGCATTGATTTGCCACTAGTGTCTCAGTGGCATGCCCTTGGCTTTTGAGTTATTACAGGAGTGTCTCCTTTTTCCCATATAAATATGAGAAACTGTATTGGCTTGGTTGGATTATAAGGAGCTAATCATACAGGTAAAAAGGGATCCTTTCATCAGGACAGTTCTTATAGTTAGCTGCTATGGCAAGATGTCTGAGGAAGTACTTGAGAAGACAGTGGTAGTAAGAAATGTATCTTGAATGTCAATCTATTCAGGTGCGAAATGTGCTATTAGCACTAGACTCCTGTACTGTGTTACATTCTCAGATGTGAGACTGGTAATTTCCTATGTGGACACAGAGACTGAGAACTGGGTGAAAGGTTTACAAGCAGGTTATACTCTCTAACTTATTTACCAGTACCTGTGGTGGTCTGTTCTGGCAGTAGGAAGTTATATTCCCCTTAGGTGGCTGAACACGATTACAGATCAGCAGTTGTCTTCCAGTTCTTGAAAGGAATGGAAATAAGGGTAAGCCTCTTACTTGTAAACTGTTGGTGCTTGGTCTGTAAGCTTCACTGAAAATGGATGAAATGAAGGAAAAAAAGGACAATCATTCTGCAGATGGGTTTTTCCTTGAGCCTCTCCTGATGTTTCTTCACACAGCAGATAAAGATGCAGCCCTAATGAAGCCTGAATGATGGGTAAAAGGTGGATAACAGTATCTTTTTCCCAAATCTATCTGTCTACTGCTGCTTTTCCATAATATCCCCTCTATTTTTCATAAGACCTCCTTTATATTTCCTGATTTCAAGGCCAGAATTCTAAAAACCGAATTTCTGATTAGGGAATAGTTTGCCTTTTGCAGATTTGTGTCTTTAACCTTGATCCAAGACAAAGACAGCAGAAACAGCCCCTGCAGCGAGTGTTTAAAGTGCACTTCACCACACCTAGCATAGGGTCTACGTTTTTAAGTGCTGAACTGATTTTGGATTACATAATGGCAACTTTCTGCAAAGGCTGCACACAAGCACAGGTGGAGCAGGATACATATGTAAAAGTTGTACAAAAGACTACTCTGCTAGTCAAGCTTCTGCCTTAAGAGACAGTTGCAAATGCTCAGGGTACAGTTCTTCACACAACCAGCAGACCACTTCCATTAGGCACTTGTTCTTTTGTCAGTGTGCGTGGCCACTTAAATAGCTTTCTCTGTAGTTATCTGAAATCCCATTCTGTCTTTCCTGTTTGCATTTCCTTGCACTATCTCGGTTCTCTGTATTTCTTTATAACCTTCTCGTGAAATATAAACACTCCCTTGACATTCTCCTCTTTCTTTTATGGTTTCACTTTCTCTAGTCTGGAACATGTCTCTTCTTGAATGACATATTTATTACTGACATAACTTTCATTGTATTTAATACAGAAAACTCCAAATCTGTCTTGTTATGGGATCACAGTAACAGCATGGCTATTTTTAAATGGGATTGTCCTGGTTTCAGCTGGGATAGAGTTAATTGTCTTCCTAGTAGCTGGTAGAGTGCTATGTTTTTGAGTTAGGTATGAGAAGAATGTTGATAACACTGATGTTTTCCGTTGTTGCTAAGTAATGTTTAGTCTAAAGTCAAGGATTTTTCAGCTTCTGATGCCCAGCCAGCGAGAAAGCTGGAGGGGCACAAGAAGTTGGGAGGGGACACAGCCAGGGCAGCTGACCCAAAGTGGCCAACAGGGTATTCCATACCATGTGATGTCACATCTAGTATATAAACTGGGCGGAATGGGGGCGGGGGATCGCCGCTTGGGGACTAACTGGGCGTCGATCAGACTGCACTGTGCATCATTTGTACATTCCATTCCTTTTATTATTACTGTTGTCATTTTATTACTGTTATCATTATCATTATTAGTTTCTTCTTTTCTGTTCTATTAAACTGTTCTTATCTCAACCCACGAGTTTTACTTCTTTTCCCAATTTTCTCCCCCATCCCACTGGGTGGGGGGGGAGTAAGTGAGCAGCTGCGTGGTGCTTAGCTGCTGGCTGGGATTAAACCACAACAGGGATAAAGTGGATATATGGGAATGTGCATCAGGTTCACCAATTTTAAACTGGAATATTAGGGAAAAGTATAAAAAGGACAGAATATGCTGTTCTAGAAATGCCTGTAGTTCTAAGAAGGCACGTCTGTAACTATCTCTCTGATTAGCTAATCGGTCAATTGTCTGCCAAAAAGAAGCTGAGCATAAAACAATCTAGTCGGTGGTAGGATGAACAGAGAAGTGAAACAGGTTCTTATGGGAATACTTTAAAAACACGGATTTCTGGCATTCAAGACAGCTGCGAGAAAATAGGTTTGGTTTGTGAATGTTCAACAAAACTGAAGTCTGTCAGCTCAGTAATATGACATGTTTAGCCCAAGCACTTCGAAACATATGTGCACTGGGAATTTTTTAGCATTTTATTAATTCAATGATCAATGTAAACTTATAGTGTCAGAGTAAAGCTGTAGCTATATATCCCTGGATTTACATCAGTAAATGTCTATACTTCAGGGATTTCAAATAGGCTTAACTCATGTTATGGGGTTTGGTTTTTTTTTTCCTAATTAGTCATGTACGGCCTGTATTTTAAACAGTTCTTCCCTGAATTTTAGAGATGTGAAATGGTTCCAACTCATTATGAAGCTGAAGTACGGTCAGCATATTTTTTATTTCTGACTGAAGTATTGGCCAGCAATATCCCATGGTATCTTTTGAAATATTTACACTCTCTTGTCAACACAACTATTTATTTCTTAATCCTGTTAAAAAGAGGGTAGTGACACAAAAGGCATGGTATGTGGAAACATTTTGTTTCACAAGTCAGCAAAGATGCTTAGTTTGTGTCAAATTATCTGTGGATATATTGCAGGAAAATTTCAGTTCTACTGAAAGTCTGTAATACTGAGCAAAGCATTTGACTGAATTGTATTCATAGCTAACTATGGGATGTGTCTGGGTGATGTTCTGATATTTCACTATTCATTTGAAAAATTCATTGAAATAAATGCAATAATCTGTTTAAGGAAGAGAAAGGTGGTTTGGGCCTTATATACATCCATTAACCTTCTGCAAATCAAAATATGCTAGAGTTAATTGAGTTTGTATTAATGTTGGACCCGCCCTTTCAATACCTACACAGGGGAGTAGTTCTCCTAACACATATTACCAGTGATGGCAAGTGTGTGTGTGTGAACCATAAGCAAAACAAAAGAGAATATGCATATATTTTCCAGAAATTTCAAGAGCACACAGGAATTGTTGCCCTGACCATCAAAAGCTGCTAGTTCCTTTTATTTCCTAGACACGTAAACAAATTACCATTTTCAGAAGTGCTTACATTTCAGCAACCTTCATTGTTCTGGAATCATAGGTGTTTACAAAAGAGTATTTATCAGTTGTTTTCCAAATACAGGGCCCAATCCCAGAAACACTTGTGCAGGAAGAAAGGCTTGTGGGATGATTTATCACACATGCAAATTCGAAGCAACAAGCCTCTTCTCTATTGTCCAACTGATTATTTTTCATAGCATGAAACAAGCGCATTTTGACAGGTGTAAACGTCCACCTCATCCATGTGGGAGTGGAAGATGAGGCCCATCAGAGAAAAGCTACCCTACAGGTAATATATAATAACTGTATTTAAAAGCGATACATGTCTCTCCTGAAAGAATAAGGAGTGACAAGATTTCCTTGCAAAACTTGCAACAGTCAGTTCTAATGCAGTAATGTAAGAAATAGTTTCTGCCATTTACCTTCTGCAGGATGCAAGTTAACTCAAAATCCACTGCAGGTATTTAGACTGTGAAGTGAAGAAAGGAGGGAAGATAAAACAAAAGAGAAGAGCGGCCTTGACTCCCGCAGTGAAGCACAAACACTCTTCCAATTAAGCTATACACTCTGAATTTCTGTAACAATCCATAAAGCTGCTCTGGGCTTCAGAAAAATTTCTCTGCGTTCTCTCAAAACCCAGGCTGTATGCTTCGTAGGCACCTTTTGGTCCCTAGCACTTAAAGAATGCTATGAATATACACGTACAAAAAATAAAATAATGACAGTATCTTCTATAAAGCATGACAATCCCATCCATTTTAAACTCTTGCTGTGGGATGCTGGGTTGTGTGTGTAAGGCCCTTCTTACCTACTGCTCCACCTGTGGTGCAGGTTTCATCCCTCTGCTGACACACCCTGGTGCAGAGACATTTCAGCACGAATAACCCTACAGCTATGTCTCTCTTAGTTCAAGTCCCCAGCTCCAATCCAGGCGTGCTGCCTGCGATGTCAGCTGTCACACCAGCGTTTGGCAACATTTTGATGGTGACAATTGTTCTGCTAAGATGGGGTCTGACATTTATCTGTCGAGGAGGCTTTACAGGAAAGCTGTCAAGCCCTCTGGTGAGTTTTAAAATCTACCAACCTACACTGCAAGCAATTAATACTTACTCATCATAATCTGCTTGTAAAATAGGTAAGTACTGTCATTTGCACTTCCCATAATCCAGCCTAAACCACTTCTAGTGCTTTTAGATGCCAACTATGCAGCTCTGAAAAAGCTGTGCTGAGCCTGGGAGAGAGAATTCCCTCCTAGTTAAGTAGACAGGTCTCTTTTCACCTTCAAGTTGCTGGCTGCAAAACACTTTGAAATTTATGCTCTCAGGTCAGTGTAGGTACCGAATACAGACTCTGATGTCTGCTGTCCTTGTTCCCTCTATTTTCCAAATACGGTATAGGAAAATCTGGGTCAAACTAGATGTAAAATGCACTTTTCCAAATTACACACCACATAAACAAGTGAAACTCCCACTTGAATCAAAAGGAGTTATGCTCACCTAAGCAAAGCTATAATTTGGTTCCTTCATTCCCAGGTATTCATCTCTTAAGCAGCATCTTTTTAGAGCAAAATACTGGTTTGGAAAGCTGACAAAATAATAAAAATGCATGGGGAACTCATAGTCAGTATCAAACATATTTGAAAATATTCATTTCTCTCTAGCTCACCATCAGGCAGCTTATTTACGTAAAAAGTGTAAAATGAGCAATGGACAAATACAGGTTAAATAAAAAACAGAATAAAAAACAATTTAAACCACCCAGCATATTCCTAACCAGTTCAAAATCATATAAAGTAGACTGCATGATGAATCACCACAAAATTCCCATTTAAAAGAATGGATTTCTTCCCTGTCTTCCCATGAAACTCTGACTTTATTCCTCTGAAAGTGCTTTAATGAACTCTATAAACTATTTGCTTGGCAGAAAACTATATAAAAATGAATCGCCAACAATATAGAAAGGGGAAAAGAAAATCGTAACATCTGCAAAACACCAAAATGAATAGACTTGCTGCTGTTCAAGTAGAACATACACAAACAGGACAAAAGGGTTTCTGGTACTACACCATCTCTGATGGTGTGGTGGCTCTGGGAAGCTTTACAGGTACACTCCTATGGTGTCACCAATTTGTCTTAAAGGAGGACAGAGCAGCTTTGGTGATAGTGTAATACACTTCTGAGAGACATTACTTGAACAATGAGCTATTGGGGATATCGCTCATTACAATTAGCATGGAAGAGCAGTAACAGTCTGATCAAAGCAGCGCAGTGAAGGGAAATAAAAAAACAACCCAAGTGCTATACTGACCAAAGTATGTTGTTTCAAAGGAATTTATTCTAAGATGCAAGTTTCCAAGAAAGTGGAAAATATTCATGGGAAAAAGGCTTGCTTTTCATTGATGACCTTGAATGTCACTACTGGTTACCCCTGGCAACAGTCAAAGAACAGCTGGGTTTCAATAAAAGGAAAATGCAAGGGAGAGCAAGGACCAATGTTGCCAGTGAGTTTAATTATCCACTTTCATGTTTGTATTAGTAATTGGTTTCTGGGGTGTTGGGGTTTTTTAATGTTTAATCCATATGGATGGTAATACCCTGTGCTACCGCTGTTCCTTACGCATGGGTGAGTGTCTTTTTTAAGAACAAACATGGAACTCTGCAGCCGCCGAGAGAGGCTTTGGTGATACCTGCCTCTCTACGAGGCAGCTGTCCCCCTCCCCGTTCTGCTGTATGTCGCCTCTACGGGAGGCTGCTGACCCCACCACGCTACGATTTGCATTGTCTCAGATACCAGTGTCTGTCTATTGGCCAGCACGCTTAAGAACAAAGCAAACCATCTTTTATTTTAGGGAAGACATGCCTGTGTACCAGGAAACCCAGGGAGGGACTGATACCTGGCTCGGTAAGCACAGTGGATGTTTCAAGGTCACCGTAATTGCCTATTGTGCTTTCCTTTTTTGCCCTCAAGAAATAATCAAATTAATGATCCCATTTCCTGGCAAACCCAGAAACTCTATTAATTTTACTGATTCATCCTAATACAGTGATCACTGCCAAGAATTTATTTCAGTGTTTGGTGTGCGATGAAGCTAATGTAATTTGAAAATTATAACATTGTAAGATATGTAGTGACATAGGATTGATTAAAAATGCAATTTAAATGAATCACATGCTTGCTCCCCTGGAAAGATTAGTTATGGCCAGTAGAAAAGAAAGAGATGAGACTGAAAACAACAGGGAGTGGGTTTGAAGCAACTGAGCTTCCCCATGTTGGCTTGTCACTGCTATTCCAGCCTGTAACACATACTGTGACGCCTTTAAATCACTGTGCATGTTTGGGTGAAGATATTTTACTTGGCTATGAGCAGAATAACATCTAAAGAAGGTGTTCAACTGATTTGTAATAAAATCTAACTCTTCCCATCACTAATTCTACACAGTTACAAGCCCACAAACATTTTGGTGATCTGTAGTCTTAAAATTAATCAGCTTTAAGGAAAGCTGGAATTGTTTGCCCTAAACAATTCAGTCATGTGATTAAAAGGAAACAGGTGTAAGATGCAAGAGTCAGGGAAGAGATTCTACTTTGGGGTTTTGTTTTATCTGAAAAGCCAGCCATCTCATCTGTTGCATTCATTCTCCTTTAGGAAACATTAATCTGCACAGATGGTGAAACCTAGTAATCTCTGCTACCAGCTGCAGAGTGGAATTTTTAATGAAATGGGAATTTGAAGGTTTTCACAGAAAGCACTAGAATCACTCCTATTATTTCCCGTGATGCCCAAATTACTTTGACTGTTATTTGACATCTACTGTACTGTAAATATAACAGCTGCATAGCTTCAGTCATAGCCCAAATACAATCATTTCGGAACGGCCTTTGTTTGCAAAAGCCAGATGCTTGAAAGCATTTCAGTCAAAGAGAAATAAGTGATCCACCCTCAGCACATCCACTACAAAAAGGCTGAGAACTTATAACCTGTTATTTGGAAATTTTATTTTATCTTTCTCTGAGATTTAAAATAGTTTTAGCATGTTTGTAAACTAAAGTGAAGCCAGAGATTAAACATAAGATTTGTAAAGAAAGACAACAGCTAAAAACCACAGTCGCCATCATTTTTTCATCCTTATGATGTAAAGATTTTGGCTGAAGAATGTAGTCCAGCACTTAGATCTCTGGGGGAAAAAAAAAAAAAAAAGAGGCCTGATCTAGAAAGAGCATTATAAAGTAACAGCTTGGAATAGCAATCCTAATCAATATTAACTAAACCAGCCTAGAACAAAGTACGTCAATTAGCCGTTTGAAAGTCATAACAAGATAGACTAATTTTAACTTGAAATTAAGGTTAATCATTGTCCTGGTATCAGCTGAGATAGAGTTAATTTTCTTCCTAGTAGCTGGTACAGTGCTGTGTTTTGGATTTAGTGTGAGAATAATGTTGATAACACACTGATGTTTTAGTTGTTGCTAAGTAGTGCTTATCTTAAGTTAGGGATTGTCCAGCTTCCCAGGCTCTGCCAGCAAGCAGGTGCACAAGAAGCTGGGAGGGAGCATGGCCAGGACAGCTGACCCGAACTAGCCAAAGGGATATTCCATACCATAGAACATCATGCCCAGTATATAAACTGGGGCGAGTTGGCCGGGAGGGGCAGATTGCTGCTCGGGCATCGGTCAGCAGGTGGTGATGCATTGTGTATCACTTGTCAGGGGTGGATCGCTGCTCGGGGACTGGCTGAGCAGGTGGTAAGCGATTGTATCGTGCATCCCCTGTTTTTCTGGGGTTTCCTTTCTCTCTCTTTTTGTTATCTTCCTTGTCATTACTATTATTATTATCATTGTATTTTAATTTATTTTAACTATTAAACTGTTCTTATCTCAAGCCACAAGTTTTACTTTTTTTTCCCGATTCTCCTCTGCACCCCATGGGGGAGAGGGGGAGGAGTGAGCGAGCAGCTGCATGGTGCTTAGTTGCTGGCTGGGGTTAAACAACAACAATCATATGATTTCTTCAGAAGCTTATGATACCTTTGAGAATAGCAGTAATTTCTATTAAAGAATTCCTCTGGTACTTATTTTTATAATATACTAGCATTACAGTGCAATTAATCAGGTTCGCTGAAGTGAACAGGCTTTTACGCATGTATGCAGGACAGGTGTTGGTCTTTACAATGAAAGATTATAAATTTCTCTTGCTGATGTGTATTTCACCACAACTTCCCCATTAAGCAAGTTTCACTTCAGGGATTGCAGTGCTATGGCCTACTGTAGTAATATTTAATGTAGTTAAGACAGGTTTGCATTTGTATTGGAAATAGCACACACAAAGTGTATGTATGAGAGCAACCACAAACGCCAGATTATTCTTGTGTAAATTTATTTTGAGAAAGTTCTGAACAAGCTATAATTCCAATAAGAGAAACATTCACAACCGTGAAAAGCAGTAGGAAGTTTACTGCCAGAAGGATCCAATCCTCTGATAATACCCGGCTAAGACAAAACTCTCTTCATTTGTAAGATGCAGGAGCATGGAGAAAAGAAAACAAAACAGATAAAGGGAAAGAAATCATAAAATATACCCAGACTTACTTTGCTATTTTGTCTAAAAATAATTTTAACACACATTTTTTTTAAGAATTTGTATCTAGGCTCCATTCTGAGTAGTTTATTAAGGGCTTCTAAATGATCAGTGCATGTTTGAAGTACAGTAGACTTCTAAATTGTTTCATATTGAGGAAGGATAATGCAGAATGTCTCCTTGTGGGAGCAGAGATCCAGGCTCTGCTCCTGCCTCACCATCACAATTACCTCAGATATTGCAGATAAGCCACCGAGCTTTTGGGAATAAAGACCAAATTCAGACACGGGTGAGAGCCAATATTGCTCATTTTACTTCAGTGGGGATGAAACCATTTTTGCCAGACCGGATTTGTTCCTAGCAGTCCAGAGAGAGAAAAACAAGCACCAAGAGGTGTTTTGGAAATTAGACAAATTTAGGCCTAAACTCTGAAGTCTTTGCTGCATTGGTATGAATAGAATTGTATTGTACAGCACTGTAAATATGATGACGTAGCTTAGTGAATATGGCATTTACCCCCGGGGACTAGGGACTTGTGTTTTACCTGCATTTGCCTGGTTAAGCTGGTCAGAACCAAAAGGCCAGAAGTTCACAAAATAACCCAAGGGTAAGGTAAATAGTTTTGAAATGAATCAAGTAAATTATTTGTGTTTTATGTGTGCAGCCTCCATGGCAAAGGTGCCATCAAAGTGTTGAGTCAAATCAAATCAATCAGTTAAAGTGCTATAAAATATGAATGTAGAGGGAATAGATGAGATCTTGATGTGAATAATAAAATAGTCTATAAACTACCTGAAATAAATCAATCTTCCTTTCATGCAGCAAATACAAAATGCAGTATATTTCATATTAACTGTGGCTGAAGTGAAAATATATTCAGAAGAAGATAAAATATTAGAAGTCTATTTAATCTAGTGGAGGACAACACTGCCTTAAGTGATCATTTACTTCACAGAAGTCTAGGGGTTAGAATTTAAAAACTAATTCAGTCCTTAAGATGTAAATAGACACTTGAAGTGATTTTGAAAGACATAGACTCATTCTGGCACTAAGTTCTGTTGATGAAAATGGGGTTCAGAACATTTGTAAATCTTCATTAGGTATGTAACTGTGTTAAAAATATGGTCCCAGAAGTCTTACAAAGTTTCCTCTGAAAATTCTGTAATGGTAATGGCTTTATGTTTCAGAAAAAAAAGTTTAGTGGAATAGTTTTATTTCTCTTGAAACATTCTTTACTGTGATATTTATCCCTATAGTGCAGAAAATAATAGAATTCATGTTTTTAATTAAAATGAGCAACAAACATTTTGATGGAAAGTGCAATAGAGGGAAAAAGCCTTACTAAACCTATTTCAACCAAAAAACTCCCACTATCTGGCTTTTCTGACTACTCATGAAGAAAGCATTCTTTTAGTTATATGTAATCCACCAGTCAAATTCATGCATGAAAAATGTTACATCTTTGGCAAAAAAGAGAAAATCCATTTACAAAATCAGTCTTGGTTAACTCAAAATGATTTAAAAATTATGAAATATAAGCATCCTATTCTATTTCCTTAAAACCAGTTCTCCATATTCTTCTGAGTATATTCAAAAGTATACAATAAATATAAAAAGCTACCTGAGTACGTTTACTTCACATTCATTATAGAGATTGACAAGACAACAGTAAATGGAGAACAGTCGGAGGATTAACCTTTGTGAGAAGCACTCCAAATCAGCCTGAGAGCCCTTCTTTCCTAACCCGAAATGGGAAGAAACAACTCGTTCCTTTTAGAGGGAAATGAGATTTCTAAAAGAAAGTCACTATGTTTACTATCATTAGCCTGAATTCCTGTTCCAAATGTGACAGTTGAAATCCTCAGCACATCTTCAAATGACACGTGTCTTCCCAGAAAGTCCACACAAATACTGTCAGTTATATTTTTTCACGTTCAGGGACTGACATCTCTTTCTGCACTTCATCTTTTCTGCCTTGTGCAGAAACACGTGCATGTTTTCCTGAAATGGTACAGCACAATCTGTGGATGAGCAGTTACCTTTGAATGTATTCCAGTGACTGTAGATGAAACACATTACTCCTATGTGTGTCTTTCGTTATGATACCAGTGTCTGCTCTGAGTTTGCCTTCTCAAGGAGTCATCAGAAAACAGTGTGTTCATCTGCGTGCAGTTCTTAGAAATTCCCCAAGGGGCTGCCATGATGTGAATGCTCTTGCTGGCTCTTGGTGAGGCTAAGGAATGCCACCTCTCCCTCTTTAGCCATAATTTTAGGGATTTGGGATTTGACCTAGATAAACTTAACAGTGAACAATGGATAAAGATATTCAAGGATAGATTTGTGTTTCAGTAACACTGGTGCAAATCCAGAATTATGCTGGATTTATATTTATCTGAGACAAGAATGTAATGTAAACAGGGGGTTTTTTTACAACACTATTGGAATGGTTTTGTATGCGTAAATGAGTAAATACTAGTTTTCCTAAAACACTCAGTCAACTACTACTTGGAATTGCTAACCAGATTTTTTCCTGACTATCGCGTTATCTGATGAATTCTGTTTTACAGCATATGGCTTCAATCTAAGCTAGTTACTAAACTTCTATTATTCCTTTCATATTTTCCTTTCATAGAAGATACTGCTTCAAGGTCTAATTTATAAATGAGAAAGACTATGCTGTAATTCTCAGCAATGAACAGCAAAAATGTTGTCTTTGTGAACCACTGCAAAATATTAAATATTTTTTCCTTGGACTGTAAGTTTCCTTCCATTCATATTCATAGAAAATTACAGTCTTCCGTGAGGGTTATTGACCTATGACTTACTTTTCTGTCATACAGTTTGTGCCAGCAGTTAACTATAGTATCACTTAAGTGTCTAACTTGCACAAATAGCCATGGTGATATCTAACTACTAGTATGTGTGCCAGTAAGTTGAGGCTGAAAAATTGCAAGTGCAGCTTTATTCACTGCGTTTGATAGGAAGCCGAACGGAAATCTGCAAGAGTTTATCAAATGGCACTCTGCTGGAATAAAAAAAAGAGACTCATCGCATTTTAAAGAAAATACTCTTGATGATCATATGGCTTAGTAAATTATAATTGCTAAAAAAGGCTGTTCAGTTTTAGATAACTCATTATTACAGAAGTAGTACTATTTGTGTAACAGAGGTTCCCTAGCATTAAAAATGTTGTGACTCATAATACTCCTGCTTCTAACCTCCTCCTTAAAGTGGCTAAATATTTCAGCCTTCAGCATTCTTGTTAGGAAAACTTTGAAGTGCTGGGGAAAGTAGAGGTGAAGATACCATTGGAAAAAACAAACCAACCAACCCAACCAAAAAAAACAAATCATGAAACATAGACAAAGGGAGTAGTAGCAAGAGCAAAAAAAGGAGTTGAGAATAAAGGGGCCCTCTGTGGGGTGGGGAGAGGAGGAAAGGACTATCATCAAGAACCTCCCTAGCGATTTGAAGAAAAACACTTTGCTGCTTTTATCCCAAGCAATTACACTGGAACCATCTCCTGTTATACCATATGTGACACAATGAAAGGCACCCACGCTATTAAAAGTGAGAAGGAAGGATCTATCTGGTGAAATGAAGGCAGCACTACAAAACTTCCCAGTCCTTGCAAGACAAGGCAAAGAAAAGCTTTTATTTAATGTTGTGGCTTGTTGAGCACAGCTTCTCTTTGTGACGTGTTGCCGTGCTTACGATAAACAGCTTTTGGGGTTTTCAAATGCCTCAGCTTTGCTTCAGTGTGTTTAATCACCTGCGAAAGCCGTTTATTGCCTTGTATACTTCCCCCATCATGAACATTATCCTTTAAGTATAAGGCTTTATGGTGAGTCTAAGCAGGCCAAATAATGCAAGGGTACAAGGCACTATCAAAGCTGCGTGCAAGCACAGATGAAATAAATCCATATGAGGACTACAGACCATGAAAGTAGAAAGATAAGCTATAGTAATGCAGTGCAATGATTTCACAGGCACTCTGCTTATCCTTTAAAATGCACCCTTGTTTGCTGAGAGCCACCCTGGCAATCTCATACACAATTATCAAAGAAAGATGTATGCATTCAAAGAAAATTATGAGGGATCATGATAGACAAAGCCAGAAAGGCTAATAAAGGGCATTTGTGTGTACTTTACTTCTGAAGGCTTCAGCTAAGGTGCTTTGAAACAGCTGCAAACATAATAAAAAAAAGCAGAACACCGAGAAAGTATTTAAATGAGAAAATGTGATATTACTTAGAGCACTTCCTTTATCAATAGAGAAGGACTACATACACTTGTAAAGAACCTTTTCTAAAAGGATATCAAGACCAGGAACAATTAATCAAAGGATTTTTAATATAAAAGAGTAGTTTTTCCTCCTGTGACAGGCAGAGGTAGAAAGATGGTTGAATTCAATTTAGATATCTTTAAAGTTTTTTCGCAGGTATTTTTACTTTGGTTAGGAACATAATGATATCAAGACATGCAGCAACTATGTTGCTACTGAGTTTGATAACAAAGATACGAAATGGTGGCCAGCAAAACATCAAACAAAGCAATGACAGTGACACACCTCTCTTTCAAAAAGAGTCTAGTCTCACTACAATTCCTGATTTCTGTCTGGCCATTTTTTACAGAGAAGATAGAAAAAACCCCAGTGTATTAAAAAATGGAAAGATAAAGCTGACATAAATTGTATATTGGAGGCAAAAGCATTGGGCCAAATACCTTTCCTTGCCTTTAATGTCCTGAAATATTTCCATATAGAAGGCATTTTACAGCTATTGACAAGAAGTTTGCCAATTCTTACTCAGTAGAAATTATGAATTTACTACTCCCCTGTGTGGTTTTTAAAAAATTTATTTTCCTTTTATTTAGAACTTTGACTGTTAAGTGACTTTGCCATGCCACGAAAATTCTAACTCCTATCTTAGTTTTTAACCAGGCTTTTGTTACATTTTGTGTATTTCTCATTTTTTTTCACCCAAATTCATTAAATTACTGTATTCAACTCAGTAATCATTTTTTAAATTTCAGTGATTTCTCAAGCCCACACTCAATGAGTTCTGTTGTAGAAACATAGGTTCAACAGTTAAAAGCTATAGTATCACTACATTACATTACATTCTTTTTTATGCATTAAGCTATTTTCTATTTAAAATGTGTTTGGCAAAATCAGGTTTCTTTACTCCCTGGCAGTATTTATACTACTTAACATATCCACCAATTCCTCAGCTCGAACCAAATATTGCTTGCTATCCCCTTCCAAATAGTTTCCTTTGATTGCCAAAAGCAACTCCATTGAATGCAATGGGATTCTATATTTAAAGTAAATTAAGCAAAATTTGGTTAATGAAAAAAGATTAACATTTAGGCCAGTGAGGTGTGTTGGGTACTCAGCTTCAAAAGTTTGTAAAGAAACTCAAACCCATACAAAAGAGACTCCAAAAGTTCTTAAAACTTGCTTGCAAACACCAACAGGCCAGAATAAAAATCCTTCTGGCTTCTGTAGAGTCAGTGGTGCTTCAGGAATTCAGGCAGACAGAAAGTAAAAGGACTAAATCTTGCTATTTCAAGTAAAAATATCACCACAGAAAAATGATGAAACATTTTGTAGGTTGGTAGGGCTCCTTGAGAAAACATAATTTGGGCAATCGTGGCATAAAAGACCTAACCATTTCAATGTGCTATTGACTTTTAGGGATGCAGCATAAATATCAGTGTCTAATTCTGGTTCTTTACCTACATGAAGTGACTTGGACTTTAAAATTAAACACTGCTAGCTCAGCCAGTAAGAGTCAAAGCCATAAACCTTGTAATACATGTTTATGTTGTGCAAAGTTGCAAAAATAATTAAAGAATCTTGGGTTTTTTTAAGAAAAAATTATTTTAAGTATATTCAGTGCAATTTCACTGTGCTTATAAGATGATCAGTTGAATTAGTAAGCTAAAAATGATGACATTTGAAGCAAGTAGTGTTGCAGATGCTAAATAACTGGTGTAATTGCAAAGTCAGTAAGGGTCTCCATAAATTCTAATCTATTATGAAAAAAATGTATTTCCAGTGAATGCTTTACCCTTTCATCTCATCAAATTCACTGAAAATTTGTCTAGCTACCTTTAATTTACAATGCATTTACTCTGAGGTGTCAAAGCAGTCTGGACTGCTTTATATTCAAGAAATAAGGGGGAAAATTAATTTCATTAAACTGCAGGAATCTAAAAGCTAGGTTTTCCTTACGAAGAAAAGCAGGCATTTCCTTGGGCTATTCTTAGATGCCTGTGTTAAAGCAGCGGAATACTAGTTAATGTTTCTGGAGAGAAGTTAGGATCAAAGCAGCCAGAATCTGTTCAACAGACAGACTCACAGCAATGTTGGTTGACAGAGCTTTCTGAAGGTTTCTAGTCCAATCTCCTGCTCCAAGCAGCACTATTGTCAGTCCTGTATAAAGCAATCCATGGCTTCATCCAGCTTTCTCGAGGATTTTGTGTTGAAAAGGAAAAAGAGGGTGTACCTTGCATAGTCCATGTCCAGACATGTCTCACTGACTTCAGTTTAACAAAAGATAGTTCTTACCTTTTTCCTGTGCCTTTTGCATGCATTTGTGAAAGTATTGCATAGATGCACACACAAGTACATGAAGGAAGATGCTGAATTTTTAGTTGTGGTTAATTAAATCCCATAAGCAGCCACAACTCCTTTGCCCAGTCAATGACTCATCTCTGTCCTGAAGCACCAAAAAGCAGGACCAGTGGTAATTCCATTTTACCAAAACTAACTGGGATTGTAATGTACCCGCAAGGCTCAACTTATCTATTACAACTAAGTGACAACTTTCAGTCACAACTGACCTACTTTAGATGGAAAAGTTTCTTCCTGCACTTTTAAATCCATCAGCAGTAAATGTTGAAAAGCTAACCAAAAAGTGCTTAGCTAAATTATACTTGTTGGTTAGCTATACAGAACCTCCTCTCCTTTCTTAGAAGTAATACTGGTAATGTCATATTTGTTACCTTATCTCGCTAGTGATTGAATTAAATTTGCCACTTAACCAAGCATGAAATTATGTTTTCAATAATAATTCAATGAAAGCTGCATAAACTGGGAACAATTACATATCTTACTGAAGAATCCGATATCACCAAAGGTGTCCATTTTAGTCATTAAATAAAGTGTGACTGCCCATCTATAGTGCATCAAGACAGAAAGCTGATAGCTGATAGCCCAGTTAGCCTCAATGAGCCAATAGAGGATGCAGGTAGTAAAGCTTATTGATTCGGCTCAAAATACCATAAAAAACTAATGAAATGTAACTTTCATGTTGCAAAAATTTGCAAAATACATCTCTTTAATGCTTTGTGGACTTTTGCTACCATGGCAGATCTTGAGATGAGAACTATCATTCTCATTCTGGAATTGCTGTTCTAGTTTCCTTCTTGTTTGCAGCCAGTTTCTGTCTGCTCTAATTGGGTGCTGGTCCTCATGCTCTCTACAGTAGAATCATTCTCTTCCATAGCATTTGATGTACAGAACTCCTCTCTCTTTCTGTCTTCTCATGCTATTAAAAAATGATTGCAGTCAGACTAACAGTAATATTTATAAAGTTTGTTGTAATAATTTGACATACTCAATATTTCATCTAGCACAGCTGTTTTATTCTCCCATTACATACACCAGATGCTGTAGTATTGTTCCTAATTTGTACGTGGAGTGTTCAGTTAAAGGCTGCCGCATACTTCCACACCATGCAGCACTGGCTTACAGCTCAACAGCACAGCTCGCTCTCTCCAGTAATCACCTCTATACTGCTCACAGGAAAATGGTAGTCCCAAACCTTCTAAAGATAACAGATGGTATCTGGCAGAGGCAGGAAGAAAAGTTAAAGTGCTGGCATGCATTTCACTTCTCCCAGTAGTTCCTCTTTTTAGGAATCTCTTCAGTATATAGTTCACTGCACATCCCTTTACTCATATGATTAGTTATGCAGGGCACAATGGTGCACTAAAAAAGGACAAACGTTACTAGACAAAGGGGTTTAGATGTTGAAATGGATATGTGGTTTTACAGCTAAAGGGCTTTCGGGAAAAGACAAGTCTAAGTGGAAGAGAAGATATGAGTAAAATCCATTGGCTAAAATAATAATACTTAATCCTTTCAATGAGATAATCAGAGAGCCCAGAACTAGCTGAGGAAAGAGACTGGATTGAGAATTCCTCATTATTAACAGCATTATCAGAGACATGGAAATGAAACAGGTTTTTACCCAAAGAATGATGGAGATACAAGTGAAATACTCCCTGACTTGTGATGATTTCTGGGTTCTTATCTAGTGCCTTGTAGAGGTTTTCTTCAGCACAGCTTTCAATGAACAAACATATTTTGGAGTTTGTGATGAAGAATATATTCACAACTGTGTTTCTGATTTTATTTTTTTTGCTTAGATTGTAGGGGATGGGGGATTATTGTTAGCACTCCAGGCAGCAATACACACAACATGATAGTCATCGAGAACGAAGGATTGGTCCTTTCATGAGGATATTATGCCTTCACTTGCAGAGGTGAGTATTTGTCATGAAACTGGTCTGAGACTTCTTCCTGCTGAATAATTTCTCCTGTTCCCTTGCGCTGTTTTGGGAGAGTAGGAACAGGAGGTGATAAAGCAGCTGGACACATATAAACATCTTGGTGATATTTGCAGTGATATTCTAAGGGGAACTGAGTAAACCTTCAACTTCAAACAACATTTAAAGAACATGACATTTGGAAAAATATCAGTCCATTCAAATATCCTGAGCTGTTTAGGCAGAAGTTTCCCCCAAACCATGGAGATGAATGCAGAGATGCCCACCATGGCTGTTTGAGCTGCTTGACCAGCTGTGCAGTGCCAACTCAGATACCCTGTATTCATAATTTAAGCTGATAGCTCTGCTTGTTCTTTTTTGAGCTAGCTTTGGTACTTCTGAGCAGATTCTCTTGTAGTGCACCTTTGGCCTGTGAGGCTTACCATGTAGCTGTAAGAGGATTTTAGCTGTGACCTTGCTCAATAGAAGTATAGTAGTCCTTACACATATCCTTCCATCGCAGTTTGAAATGGTTCTCAGAAGGCTTTGTGATGCTTAGCTCCCTAACTTGAATTTATCACAATAGTAAGAAAACAGCATACCATTTATGTTCAAATGCTGCTGGATCTTCTAAAAGAAGTTTTTCTAAAAGAATGAAAACTCTTCAGGTGAGACAATCCTTGGGTACATTGTTAAGATTTTTATCCGAGCAATGTTATGTTCTTATTAGTTTATTAAGTTTATTTTTCTTAGGATGTTGAGTTCTCAGTGCTGAAAGATGCCCTGAAAGATATTGAAAATGATGCATTTCTGCTGGAGAAAATAGCAGGCAAACACTGATGTGCAAAACAGTGATGTTAACAGCGGCAATCTACAGGATATGTAATTTCTTTCTTTAATATACATCTACCCGTGAAATTCCCTGTTACATAAGTCTTTAGCTTTGATAGCTCCTGCCTTCACAGACACACACTGCTTGCAATAAGATGCCTACGACAAAAGATACTGCAAATAATTCATTATGATAGTAACAAACTGGTTGTTGACTTGTTTCCTACTTTCCCGGCGCTAACCCCAGTATCTGCTGGCCAGTTTCATCCAACTTTGATAAAGAAGATATCTCAGTGTTTTGTGAAAATTGGGTAGAAGAAAGGACCAAACCAATTTTGTACTGAGGAACAGGCAGGTAAAACTCAGGTATTACAGACTGCTGTTAGCAGCAGTCAACTGGGCAATCAGCAGGTCCATTTGCAGGCTAGCTGGCACAAAGCAACTTGGAAATAGCCACAGCATTTTCTGCCTTTGCCTTCTAATGGAGGGGATCTGTGCAATAGTGGAGAAGCGATAATGGGGGACAGAGGCTATAAAGAAGCTAAAATGAGATTCTGTAGGAAACCAGGCTGCAATATTGCTTCTGTTTATGGAACACTTTGTGTTAACAGAAGATTTGTCACAAAGAGGCCTCCTAAAAGGTCAAACAATATACAAAAATCATTTACGACCAATATGTAGCTACCTCCAGGACTGAGGACATTTGGTTGATGACAAATGCATAAGTAGATGGCACAAAACTTTGCGTGATAATAGAGGACAATTTAATCTGAAATTTGATCATAGATGCTGGCATACCTCCCTGTGCTTCCAAACAATATCCTTCTGTAAATATATATATAAAAGGAGTGTGTGGTAAGCACTATAAAAAGCCTGGATACAACATCCATCTGGTCATGGGTAGACAGTGGCTTACTTGCATTGAGAAGATTTCAAATAGACAAGATAAAGTGCCAAGTTTTAAGCCTAAAGTTGAGATTTAGAGGCACAGATTTACTGTTGGTTGGCTAACAAATCTGAGAATCTCTCCAATATCACTGCCTTCTGTCCATGCCAAATCCATCTTGGTAGTGAGGTTCTAGGTGCAGAGTTTCTCTCTCCAGCGTTCAAATCTGTCCCTGGGCAACATCAAACCAGGAGACCTGTTTAACGGTGTTTCTGTGCTAATTGAGCAATACCTAGTAAATAGCCCCTTATGTGTCAGGGAGTTACATCCCAATCCATCTTCAGGCCATCAAAACCATGGCAGCCTGTCGTTTTTAGTAACACACTGAAAGAAAAGATCATGAATGTATATTTGCATCAAAAGCTTAAGTCACTCAAAAGTAGCTATTAATGTCCATCATGTAAATACTATGCTTTACAAAACTAAACACAAAAATACCAAATAAATGGAAGGGCTGTGGTGATATCAAAAGTACATTTGTGTGATTAAAAATTATTCACATTTTAATCCTTTTTTTTCAAAGGCTTCTTTGCACAGTATATTTGAACACTGTTTTGGGTAGAGGTCTTAAATAGTCCTAGATGAAACAGGACTAGATGAAATACTTAGTTAAGGCTAAATACTTAGTTAGGGCAAAGTATCTTCAAAGGAGCTTTTAAGTGCCACCTCAGCACAGCTGTGCTGCCCTTGGCATAGCCCTGGAAGATGCGGTGATTTAAAGTCATACTGCAATACATTTCTTTGCACTGTTTGTGTGGCAGGGAATGGAGGACTGCAGAATGCGAGTACAGGGATTTAATACTATCAGTAGCAAATTATGATGTTGATATGCTGCCTCCAGCTGCTGGCTAGGGCACAGAAGAAAGGATATGGGAGTAAAGGGTACCAATTCCTTTTTACTACACATCTAAAGAACATAAAGAAACACAATTTGTCCTTATTAACCCTTGCCTGCTCTTCTCCTGCCCCTTCCTCCTCCTCCACAATATATACCTCAAATGTATCTATGTGGCAACATGTCATATAAGTTAGTGTATTCTATGCAACATCCTCTTCTGCTGAATAGCTTCCCTGAGACAGGTGGCACTGAGTTGTTAAAATAAATAAGAGTGCAGTATGCAGTACATTTTTTTTCTGAGCAGTATGTCACAGGTTAGAGATTAGCACTACTTATATTTATATGTTGTATGTTTTCACCTTGATCCCCAAAGCGGCTTTGAGATAGTCAGACCTTGTGAATTCATAACACTGAAATAAAGAGTCATCTTTCTTGAAAAAACAGAATTATCTTTTAATAGTCACTTCAATGCTCCAACTGCCTTTGTGAAACAATCCCCTCAGGGTATATCAGCACCCATATGAACTTCCTTCAGATGGTTTCAAGCTGTGATGCAAGTTATACAGATTTAAGTTCAAGATAACTTTACTGAAGCCATCCCCTTTACCTATTCACAGCATTATTCAGAGCTGGAGCTGATGCAATGGAGACAAAACAAATTCAAAAAAATCAACAGTTTATTGACTTTCCTTATAAATGATGCTGTTCCTTCAAACTGATGCTTTAAATGTCTTACAGTGAGTTTTCAGATTCTGAAAAATCCTGGAAAATAGACTGCAGAAGAAACCTTATATGTTCATTTGCCTTTATTTGACAGCTGAAATGATGAATGATAGGATACAGCTTTAGAAAAAAGAGGTAAACTAAGAGTCTCATACACATACACAAAGGCATACATACAAACACACTTATTTTTCCTATAAGACAGATGTTCTAAAGTCAGAGAGGAAAGATGAACTGGATCCTGGAGAAGACTCATGAAAATGGGACTGTTATGTATTTGGCATTTCCTACTGATGTATCGAGATTCTACATTTTTTTTCTATTCTTCTATGCAAGTTTACAGAAGGAATTGTTTCTTTATTTTAATCATCTTCTTCACAGTTGCTAGTTAAAACAGACTCCCCAATGATTTTTGGTAGTCAAGTTTAACTTCCTTCTCTTTTTTTTGGTTTAAAAGCTAAAATTTCCATTGTCAGACCTACAGTGATAGTTTGGGACTGTTTCTTGTTCAGGGACACAAGCAATAACTTGACAAAGAAGCTGGAGGTAAAACTGTTCAGTTATAATTGCTTTCAGTTGAAAGTTACATAAAACAAACAATAGTTACAGATTCAAACTCTTACCTAAGTGACACAGAGGGCTACCACACATCTAAGCAATATTACTACAAGCTATGATTTTCTGTCACTTTCTGTACAGGAACAACATATCCCAAATAAAAAAAAAGGGTACATGCAAAAGGATTATTTTCTCTTTCCAATTTTCTTGCAAGGCCTGCAACCCCCTGTAATATACACTGTCCCTTACATTAAGAACAGTTTCTTACCCCCAATTTATGTACATTTTCCTCCTCTGCTCCAGAATCATCTACTGATGGTTTTCCTCAGCATGTTGAGTGACACACAGCTTAAATACCCCACTGCTTTACCACCCAGATCCCAGTTTGATGGGGAGCTGCTGATCCACAGATTTGGTTTTGATTCATTGACCACTGCTTCATTTTTTTCCCTTAAGCTCCTTTCTAGCATCTAATCCTAAAATACATAGCTTAATTCTCCTATCTACAAGCAAACCGTGCCTGCTTCAATCTTCAGCAATCAGCGGTTAACAGTACCAGGAGGAAAAACAACGAACTTGCACTTCTCTCTAACACCAAACTGCTACTCAAAATTCTGAATGGCATATTTGACTGCCACAGCAATTTGCATTTCACCCTGGCAGCAGTGTTATTTATCCCCGTCTTTTCTAGCTTACAGCAGAATTGATGTGTGTCTATTATAAAGTACCTACTCCAGCTGCAAGACAGGCAGAAATCCCTGCCAAATATATGGTGATTTCTTGATTACATTCAGTGTAAAACAATACAGGGACATGTGACTGAGAGAACTCTTATCTGTTGTGCTGGAGACACAAAACCAAAAAAAGTTTCACAAGCAGCAGACTTGCAATTATTTTGTGCTTAACGCTCCAGCCACAAAGCTGGTTTACTTAACCTTAACTTTCTAAACTTTTACGTGACTGAACTGATGATAAGTCAACATGGGTCTTAGTTTATTTCCTGATTGTTTTCACTTATTTGGGGTTGCTGCAACCCAACAACAAACCAGTCTCCAGTCCATAGCTTTAACCATTTTGGATGAAAGTGAGGCTTATGTAAAAAAAGGAAGAGAACTTTTCCCCAGGTTCCTCAATGGCTTCATCCTATTCCAGTTTGTCAGGAACTGGATCTCTTACAGCTCTCATGTCACAGATGCCACCAACAGGCCACAAGCAATCACTGTGCCTGCTGTCTGCATAACTATTCGGAAAACTGGCTTACTACCTTACTCCCACAAACAGATCTTCAGCCAAAATGTATCTCCTGCCTAGATGGGCAGCAGACACCTAACATACATCATAAAGTCTCCTCTCTCCATGTATAAACTGGTTTCCTAATCTACATTCTGTTATAGAATTCCAGAGCGATTTGTAAATCATCTTCAGGAAAAATTGCTTGGATATAAATACATACTTCACGGATGCAGGATATAAAGGCTGATCAGCTAACAGTCAGTCTTGCCACCAACTTCAATTGGTGAAGAACCAAAACCACAGTCAACATACTGTTAGAAGCACTATTCATTATGCAATATACTCGCCTGCCAGCTAGGAAGCTGCAAAGCTCAAATGTTTGAACTCACCTAGGAGAATAAACTAATACTGAAATAAAAAGAACTGAAGAAGAATTATTTTGAACTGTCAATAAATGATTATTTACTTATCAGTTCAAAATAATTTCAAGCTGGGCTTATATTGATTACAAAAAGGAAAAAGAAAATCTGTCTTGGATGCTGCATAAATTCTTCTTAAATGTTTAAGAAACTGTTGCAATGCTGTTTTTTAACACAGGTAATGCTAGCTACTGTAGCTATGTAGCTGTTTAAGATTCTGAATATGTCACCTTCCTAAAGGACTGATAACTGAACATAACAGGCACCTAACATTTGCTTTCTGAGAAGAAAAAGGAAAGAAGTTTCCAATATACACAACCAGTCATCATAAAAACTGCTTTATAAATTACAGCCTTTTGCCATTGAACTGAGAGCACAAAATTGCAAAATATTGAGACCAGGATTTACCAGAAGGAGAGGTATGAGGATTCTCATTAGTTCTGGTTGGCACGGCAAGTGTTTTGGCTCAGATGAACTGGTGGCAGCTAAACAATAACCTTATATATGCTAGCATCTTCCCCAGATATCTTGACTTTGATAATATGATTCAAATTCTGCGTACAGAATGACATGGAACATCCGCATCCATTACAGCAGGGTCTCAGTAAAAAACATTTCCTTGATATTGTGCCCAAAATACCCACTTTCAAGGAAATATCATCATATTTTACTAAGTTTCAATATGTCATACATTTATTATTTTATGTTCGTAACAGAAAAAGCAAAGAATGAATCATTGTTCTGAGACCAGGAAATGTGTTTTAACAATGCTAAAATACAAAATTATATTCCATTTAAAGCACATGGTGTTAGGAGACTTGCACACCTTTACTATGATAGCAGGAACAGTGTGAGAGAAAAAAAATCTTCGGCTTTTTCATATCACTGGTTATAGCCCCAAGTACAGAATCAAGTACAAAGACAAGATATGTGTTACTTTTACTTCTGCAAGGCTTGAAATAAATACCTAGATTTATAAATAGACCTAAGTGCAGGATGAAATAAAGCCAAATAAGATACTATAAAACCAATGCACGATGTATATTAGAAGATAGAAAAAGGGCATTAAGAACAAAGCTGGTACTTTTGAAAATTCCTTTGACTATATCAAACTACTTAGTAGTTGGAGGCCAGCTGCTGCTCCAATCTTTTTTTGAAGCTACATCATTGTAGCTTCAATGAAAACAGGAAAGCAACTTATTGAAATAAACAATTGAGGAGGGAAGAAAGGAAGCAATGGAAAAGACCTTTGGCTAGTATCAGTTAGCCCAGCTTCAATAATATCACAGACTCTTTAACCTTCTAATGGATCTACTGCCCAATGTCTGTAACAGCAGAACCCCTTGATGTTTCAAATAACATCCCATTGAATTCATTTCCAGGGTTAGCACACCTACGTGAGTTGCTTTTAATTACTACACAACTGCAGCTGAGGTACAGTTTAACATATAATTTGAAAGGTACTGCTGCCACAATGAGAATATATCCGGAGCTCTAAACCAGGGTACAATATAGCTTGTGGAGTAAGCCTGCTGAATCACTTCTTGCCAAATCTAGGATCTCCTAGGAAGTTTCCCATGGCAGAAAAGTGAGCTTGTTTTATGACACTAGACAAGATTAAATGTCAAGCAGAGTAGTTACACTGGAGCAAAAACCCCCTTGATATTATAAAGAAGCTGTAGAAATGCATTCTTGTGCCCATTCAGGACTCCTTTACAATTTCAGTTGTGCTCCACCATCACAGACAACCAGAAATTTAGAACACACCAAGATGCACATCTGAGTCCCCACATATTCCAAATTGATTCAATCTCAAGAAAGGATTACTGAAGTGATAAGGAAACAGAAGTCCCAGTATAGAGACAGATCTAGACCCTGAATATATGTTTTATATATGGTCTACCAGCAGCAAAGTTTGCAAGTACCTCTGAAATAACACTTAGCTTTTTTTTCCTGTTCTAAAGTCAATGATGAGGACAAATAAACAAGTTACATTAACCTGCTGGTTTCTTTTTATGTTCACTTACTAACACATCTGAGAACATGCAATACTGTAGAAGTATTAGAAATGTTAAACAATTATTTAAGCAGCAATACTATATTTCATTTTTTATTCATTAAAGTTTTTGATGTTTGCATCAGACTTTTGACTTTCTAAGCCACTCTAAATCAAAACATCATATTATTAAGCCCTCTAAAAATTCATCACAAATCAGTTTACAGATGACATTGATGTCTTATTGCTATCCATTCCTCCTGGATCATTTCTAACAATTCATTTTTTATATTCCTGCAGTGCTGAAATATGGTTCACACCAGTATCTGTCCTTTTAGTAATCACCAAGGCAAAGCTTGGCAGTTGTCATATATTGCACTCTTGAGAAAAATGCTAGTAATACTCTGAATTGATTGAACAGAATGGAATCAGAACTAGCTGGCAAAGAAACCATTTAACTGATTTCAATTCATAAATCTCTTTTCTCCTATCCTATTTTAGTTTAGAAACTGCTAAATATTGCCATTATCTTGTGATGCATAGAATGAATCAATTATTTATAAAGGTATTAATTTAAATAATATCTGATTGCATTCATTAATGTCCCATACGAGAATGTAGACTTATGGATCTTACTGTGCAACTTTCATTTATGCACACTGAGCTAGAGAATGTATATAACAGTCCTTGGCCAGCAGACATTGATTTGTTTATTTCCCCAGAGGTCAACATCAGGAACGATGGCCTTCCTTGTCTAAAAAATTAAGTGATTTTAAACAGAACTTTACCCACTTTAAACCACAATTTAAATCCTTGAGCATGACCTAAAATGATCAGTAAGACACAGCATCACTTACGTGACAAGGTTTAATTAATTGGTAGGGATGCACTTAGTGTCTAAAGCAAATGCTGTTACTTAACACATTTTTAGGAGAAAAAAATAAGTATGCCCAAGAACTGTAGTTCAGTCTTAAAGAATCTTGGAAATAGGGCTCTTGAAATTAAGTCCACAGAGAATCAGGAGATCAAAGGTAGATGGGCTACAGGTAAATCAGGGGACAGATTTTGGGGGATGTCCTGGTTTCAGCTGGGATAGAGTTACTTTTCTTCCTAGTAGCTGGTATAGTGTTGTGTTTTGGATTTAGTATGAGAATAATGTTGATAACACACTGATGTTTTTAGATGTTGCTAAGTAGTGTTTCTACCAAGTCAAGGATTTTTCAGCTTCTCATGCCCAGCAAGCGAGAAGGCTGGAGGGGCACAAGAAGTTGGGAGGGGACACAGCCAGGACAGCTGACCCAAACTGGCCAAAGGAATATTCCATACCGTATGACATCATGTCAAGTATATAAACTGGGAGGAAGGCTGGCCGGGGGCCGATAGTTGCTCAGGGACTGGATGGGCATCAGTCAGCAGGTGGTGAGCAATTGCATTGTGCATCACTTGTCTTTCCTGGGTTTTATTTCTCTCTCTTTTTGTTACCTCCCTTTTCATTACTAGTATTATTATTATTACTGTTATTGTTGTTGTTATTATTATTATATGTTAAAATTTTATTTCTATTATTAAACTGTTCTTATCTCAACCCACAAGTTTTACTTTTTTTTTTTTCCAATTCTCTTCCCCATCCCACGAGGGCGGGTGAGGGAGTAAGCGAGCGGCTGTGTGGTGCTTAGTTGCTGGCTGGGGCTAAACCATAACCGGGGCCCAAAGGCAGAGCTGTCAGAGAAGACAGACTGCCAGCACTGGCGAATGGAAGAAGGAATCCCAGCAGAGGACTAGCTCATTGGGAAGTGAGGTGGTTTGCCTATCCACTACTATCATCCATGACAGTCCAGAAATCCCTGCTTTGGAGACTGAAACCCATAGTGCTTGCTGCCTAAATGTCACTAGACTACACTGGCTCATCAGTAAAGTTATTCTTTTGTCCTGTTGCTGATTGCCTTGGTGCTTATGTGAATCCAAAGAAAAAAAGCAGAGAAAGTAAAAAGGTGTTTTTCTTTGTGATGGAGGAGTGTGATTTGCATATTAATAAGCATTTGTATTGTTTATTAAAAAAGGCTGTTGATGTGAAATCAGCTGCATGTTGAACTCACTAAAATGGATAATCAAGAGACAAAGCTGGGCCTGAGAGAGAACTGAAACTTGGGGAGTTTCCTCAAAAGCAGCATTTCTTCTGGGCAATTTATCTGCATGTAAACTCATTAAATATCTTGTGCTGAGATTCTGGATCTTGAAATCCAATTATCTGTATCAATGATATTCAGCCTTCAGGACCTGAAAAGCCACTTTCTCAGGAAAGAGAGAAGCACAAACATGCAAAATAACACAGCGCGAATCAGAATAACATCTGATGATGCTTGAATTGTAAATCGCATGGCCCGATACCGCACTGCAATCGTTGGACAGCACATAAAGCAATATATTATTGCTCACTGGAACTTTATTGTGAAAAAGTGGATCAAAGAGGTATAAATATTTGGCAAATTGCATTGCCATCCCTTTTGCTCCTCAGTGGAATGGGAAGAATTTTCTTCTCAGCCTCAGACTGGAAGTAACTATTAAGTCACCCACCGTGTGACAGCCCACAGACTGTACTTTTCTCCCCTTGTAGGCTGCAGGGTAGGAAGACAGTGATGTTGTCCTTCATACTCTCCTTTCAGACCATTCCTTTTCTTCAGAAACAAGAAAATTATTATTTTATTCCCAAGTGGTCTAAAAAATTGTAGGAAAATCTCAGCCTGGTTTCCTAAAATGCCCTCCATTACTAATACTGAAATAAAATAAATTCTCTAATGGAATCAGCTAGAAAGGCATGTACATAAGCTGGAATCTTTAGTCATGAATTCTGTAATGGAATGGTTTGGAACAGTTTTGGTCTCCTGAGCTGGAAATTGAGAACTAAACAGGTTCACAGAAATTAAGCAATGCTCCCCACCCCAAAAAAATAAAGGCCCGGGAGAAACGCGTGGTAAGGAATGAAAGAGTTAAGAGGAAGTATTAAGTCTGTGATCATATCACCCAGGTATGTATTATTTTAATTTCTCTAGTCTTGGATTCTGTTCCCGTGGGTGAACCACTTCTGTTCCTGCTTAAGTTAATTTCAGAAGTGAAGCACACACAGTAGAAATGTTCTTTTCAAAATCAAATAAATATTTGAGTTTTCAAACTCAAGTAAAACTGATTTCTACTTTCAAAGCAAAAAATTTTGTTAAAAATTTGAAGTTACTGTTCCAGGACTAACTGTACTGAATGTTTCTTTCTATCTAGCTCTCTCTTAAGGCTTGACTCTCCTCCCAGCTCCCTTTTCAAGAGAGGTGTATATTTTTGACTCTGTGTGCAACTAGCTGTCTCTCTTGTTCACTATGCATGTAAGTTAGCTTATTATAACTTTGATTTCAACCACATCAAATCCCTTTTTTATTTATTCATAATTTTTCTTAGGATTAGTTCCATAAAATCTTTTTGTGTACAGCATAATCACAGCTAAGTCTTGTCTAAGAAATTCCCTGGCTGCTATATCAATTGGTTCATTGCCCTGAAAACTGAAGTACTTCAGCCTACATGAAACACACCTCCATTTTTAACATATAAAAAACATTACCAAAAAAGTGAACACAAATATACTACCTGCCAAATCAAATCCTCACTGAAGCCTTAACTATGAGCAAAGAATTTTTTTAAGGCATTAAAATTGTAATCTTTTCCTCAAAGAAGAATTTTGATTCAACCATTTTAGAAACCTCTCTAAAACAGACCACAACCAGAACAAATCCTGTTCTTGTAACATGATGGACGGCCATCACTGTTTGATAGCAGCAGGATAATATTTGTGAGTGTGGTAAGTATACCTCATTACTGATATACCATCTCCTAGGTTATCAGTGCCTCTGATATGTTATTAATAATCAGACATTTGCTTCACCCTGCGCTGGTACAAAAAAAAGAGTTGAATTCTTAGAATTGCTAAAGACATCAAATATTCTGAAACTCCTGGCTTCGACTGACTGATAACTTCCATGTAATTTTGTTCTTGACTTTCATATTATGTCATACTGTAATTTATAAATAAACTGAAATATGTCAGCCTTTACATAAATAGCAGAGACAATAAATTTTTTTTTGTTTCAAAATGAAAAACCTCAATGCATTTCTGTTTAAAAAGCAAAATGTACATATTACCCTGAAATTTGGGCCATAGTTGGAAGCATTACTGTCCTTCAGTAAGTAACAATACCACCATTTTATCATTTCTGTGATGAAGCTTACATCAATTCTGATGTATGTGCACATGTACCACCAGAAGCTCAATGGGAAGTACAGAGTAAATTCCTAACATCTCATGCTGTTTCCAGCAGAAATCTCATTTGTCAAGACAACAGGAGAAGATAAATCATTTTGGAATAACCTTTTGTTAGAGTCTCTGCTTGTTCTGACATTGTAAGTCACAATGCCTTTTCATCTGCATTGTTCTATATTGCGGATTGAATAGAAGAGAACCGCCTGCATGGAATAAGCAACAAAGTCTTTAAAATACCCTTTTAAGCACCTGCACATAAGGGAAGCAACAGAAAAACATTATGAACTAATGACTATTTCCAAGAGTGCTAACAGGTTCAAGATGTTTTATTTATAAAATAATTTTAGAATTGAAAAGTATCAACCCTTCAGTTGGATAAACAGAATTGATAACTTAGTTATTTGAGGCTTACACTTCCGTACTGTAAATACATTCTTTAGTGAAAGAAAAATCATTAAGCATAATCATTAGGATCAGTTTGTTTTTTTGAAATGCTTTCAAATGACTGCCTCTCTTTGAATGGTAATTTAGGAACCAAGTAGATCTCAGAAATTTTTTTTGCTGCTGCACTCTGAAATTTGTCTGTACTCCTAATTTTTAGTAAGTATAATTATTTTAGTAAACAGAAATGGAAAGAATGAGTTAGCATGTAACCTTGGCAATGCGGAAAATACTTTTAAGACCTATGTATGTAAAATGTCCCTAACTATGCTATTGATATGAGCATGAGATTATTAAAAGTGAAACATGCTTGGGATCCAAATCTGCTTTCGTTGTTTAGATTTGTTAACATTCTGCATTTTTTTTCACTGTATACACTGATATATAACAGCTTCAATTCTGCTTCTGAGCACTGGGTCAGCAAGCACAAATGCACATGCTTGAGTGTTTTTCAAATTCATCATCATTAATAATTTCTTGTGAATTATTTTGACTTATATGCATGCATTAGCACAATGCTTCAACATCTGAGTTGCAAAAACTTGTAGAAACTTTTACTGAACTTAAACTTTTAACTACAATAAAAACTTTGTCCAAATTTTAGCTCCTAACATAAGTCAGATATAGTATAAAAAAATGGAGGATATGATCACTGATTAGCATCTATCGGCAGTATTTCTATATGTACACATACCTCAGATGACAATCTCCACCCATTTGCAGAGCATCGTTTTGTCAAGATTGTTTCCTGCCTCCACCTTTAAGCTATGTGGACTAGCCTGGAAGTTGAGGTTCCTGAGCCACAGGTAGACATATTATCTAACCCAGAATGACTTTGTTTTCATACCTCAGTTTATTAAGATATACTTTCCAAATCTGTGTAAACAAGATAAGGTTTCTATATACATAATTTAAAAAATATTATTGGTCAAGAATAGTGGTTAATAAACTAGTCAGCTGTGGCAGTCACTTTTCAAAAAGAAATTATCATGCTGATGTTAGATGAGTAAAATAGTCTTTGCTAACCTATCATTTTCACCTGATCCAATATCCTTGGAGATTTACTTATGATCTATTAAAATAAATGTTGCCATTCTGTTTTCTAATTCTAATTTTCTAATTAATTTTCTAATTAATACATGTGAGGAAATGTCCAATAAAAAAAAATCTTAGAATGAGTGCCAATATACTCTAGATAACACAGAAACCAGATTATTTTTTGAAGACATCTGTCTGCCTGTCCCATGCTGAGATATGTACCTCGTAGTTCCTTTTATTTCATAACATAAAGAACCTCATTCATCCCTTCCTACCACTTAACATGATGACACTGCAATGTTATCCTGATTTAGATGACTAAAAGGACTTGGCCATCTTAACCACCACTTTTAGAATAGCGCCTTCAAAACGCCACTCAAGATGAACACAAAGTTTAATTATAAATGTGGAGTTTCTAAGAGAGATGCTGTTTTTCCAGACTGTAGAGTTTCAAGTAACAGTTAATATGAAAATATAAATACGTGCTAGAAGACACCTAAAAATGTACAATTGCTACCTCTCCAGCAGAGATGAAATTGTGTGATTTGCAAAGCACTATGTTGTTATTCTGCCTCAGAGCTGACTGAGATAAAAGTGTAAATGCTTTAGAAATATAAAATATAGCAAATGTTCGTAAGTCTACTAACTTCATGTTTTTATACAAGAACATGATAAACACATACCTTTCTTCCCCCTGTGTTTATGCGAAGTGGAGTTAAGAAGGGATCAAAAATCATATGGCTGGTTTCAATATTGACAGGTGACTGTCTTTTCCCAACAGAGCAAAGATTCCAAGCTGAGTTCACCAAACCCCAAAAGGAGGGAACTGCAAAATATAAAAAATTGCAAGTTTAAGAAAAGTCTGGAAAGACTAGAAAAACACATGCAGGGCAGATAGCCAGATAATTAAACTTGTCATATTGTCTGCACACACACGCTGAAACTGAAAACAGGCAAATTCATCTAGCACTTGAAATTTAAAACTTCATACACAAAGACCAAAACATTGTTTCATAGAGTTTTGTATCAGGAAAGAAGGTTGGGTTTGGTTTTTTTTTTCTTTTTCTTTTAAAGGTACCTAGATGCCATTATCATTTAAAGGATCCCAGATGCAATTATAAATAGCTCCTTTGCTGTTAGTATTATAGGATATTTACTGAGCAATAGGAATGTGACTCATTAGTCCTTATGCTAATTTTGCATACATTCAATGTGTTTGTGGACTGAAACAATTCCATTCTACACAACTTTTTAAAAAGTCTTAAGATTTAGAAGATTTCATTAAAACCCACAGAATTATTATAAGAGAAACTCACACATTGTGATCCCAGAGAACAAGCCTGCTCTCTAGACAGGTTCTACTAATTTCTGTTCCATTCAGCCAAACCTTTCTTTAGTCAAAGTTTTGATCTAAAAAAAATCTTGTTGGAAATGCCAACTTCTTCACTCTGGTGGTGAAGAAGGATAGTTCCTTCCCTATAAGTGCAATGGCTTGGAACATGGAGGAACCCCTGACTTTTGACAAGCTGAGTTACTTTCTGTACCCCTAATTGGAAAAAAAAGTGATGTAACTATATACTGCTTCTTATCAGGTAGCTGCAGGCTGAAGGTCGTATTGCATCTAATCTGCAATTTATGGACAAGGTCACCCTGAACTTCTCTTTGGGTGCTGAAAAAATTTCTGACTAAATGAGTAAAGAACAACTAATAAGATACACAAAGGACATATTTAGATTTGTGTCTGCACACTTTGTCCCTGTCTAAAGTCTATAAGGCAACTTTTACTTTGTCAGAATTATTCTGCAGTTTTGTGTAGCAGGTGGAAATTTCACAGGTGCAAACATTGATGGCTTTTTTGGCTTTATTTTTTTCTTTTTACATGTTGTTAAAAGTTTTCCTAACCCTTGAGCCTCAAAGCATTCTTCTAATCTACAAACTGCGTGTGGCAAAAGCCTACAAACCCAGACTGGGGGAAGGAGGATGTGGCTGAGCCCTTGGGGCAGGAGCACAGGTGTTTTGCCCAGAGGGTGGAGCTGAAAAAAAAAAAATAACCCATCAGCTGCTTATAAAAGGCTTTTCGGTTGCTGTAGTTAGCTGTATGCAGGATTTTGTAGTGTGAATGCTTGCTTCTGCTTTCAGTTTTTGGCTACTCTAGTGGGAGCTGTGTAGGGTTTGGGCTGGTTTTGAACCTAACATTTGTAATAGACTTAACCCATTGGGAAGATATTCCTTGGAGGGGAGACAGCTGGAAAATACCTTCTGAGTAGAGTAGCCTTAGGAAAATGGCTGATCTTGGCGAGTGTTTTTCTATCATGTTTTACAGAACAGCTCAGTTCTTTTTGCCCTTGAAGTTTGAGTGTCCTTAGGTGTAAAACTTTGGTTGGGTTAATACATCGCTTCATGTAACTTTTCTACAAAAGTAAATAAACTTTAGGGTTCTTTTTAGGCTATTGCTTGCACAGCAAAACTTAGCATGAATATCTACACAGAAGTGATGTAAAGTGTTTTGGAGTTGTTTAGTATCTGTCTATTCCAGTAGTTCATAAGCTATTGTCCACAGATGTTACTTTTATTACAAAATAACTGAGAACTCAATTTTCAGCTGAAGCTTTTTCTTCCTTTGTGCTAGCCTGCCTGTGCATCTATAGGTGCTACATATGTAGGTGAGCTCAAACAGCCCTGAAGGGATCCAAGTGGTACAGCCATAACTGACAAGTTACAGCTACCAAAGCTTAGTTTCCTTGCATACAGTTTTGAACTGAACATGCGCTACTACTACCTTAAATTCACTGGTGAAGTATTTTTTTTTTCTTAACACCTGATATGGATAATCAAATCAGCTCACATGCAAAGCCCCAAATAGGTAACTACTCTTAGTATGTACTGCATAAAATCTGTAAGGAGGGATGCTAGTGTAGTGCTCTATGGCTCTGAGAAAGCAAAGATCAGGGAATAGCACCCAAAATGGCTAGGACTGCAGATGCCCACATCAAATTATGTCAGTAATCTTTTATTTGAATAATAAACCCTGTGTGTGACCACCCCATAGAAGGTCAGATGGAAGGCCTTTAAAATAAGTGAAGCTTTGTGTGATCAGAAAAATGAACAGGCAGTATGGTCTTAAAAATTTATTTGGCTCCTCTGTTTACCCTACCAGTCAATTCCCACTTCCACTGGAGACTTACAAGACTATAGAAGTTCCCAGAGTATGCTAAATGATAGTGCTAATGCTTTGAAATTGAATAAATGTAGTGCAATTAAAAATTAATTATTTGTGCTTTTTCTTAAAAGAAATACCATAGTATCTCACTTCAGTTCTCGTCAGAGAGAAAATCCCTCTTTATGCAGAGGTCTAAAATAAAAGTTTAGGTTAATTGAGATAGCCTGGTTTCCGTTGATAAATCCCTCTGTGTTGTTATGTAAAAAAAAAAAACCAAAAAACAAACAGCAAAAAAACCCCCCAAACCACCAAAAAACCCTATAGAGCTGTAGGTTCAAGAAGGAAAATATTAAAAGGGAAATCTGTTGCTTGAATGGTTTCTAGTATTACTAAAAAAATCTTCTGGGCAGAAATACCCTTGGTATTGGTAAAAACAATTCTTTAGCAAGCTTTTTCATAATAAACAAACAAACTAGACATGGTAAGTGCAATAAAATGGCAAGCTGAACAGGGCAGTCCATTATCTTCAAGTTCATATTACTTAGAGAATTTATGATGTAACTGGGATTGTCCTAGAAAAGCTGCACTGGAAAATAGCTGCTATGAGGGGATGTTTTATAATGTTATTTCTGTTTTTGACAGGGAAACCTTGCATTCTGTGCAATGCCTGTCACTTCAGCCCACCACTGGAAAGTCAAGAAGGTGGAGCTCCAGCATTGTGATGTTGCACTGCAAAGGTTAGGCTTGTCACCCAGACACGTAAGTCTGTGTTGCAATCTTTGATTTCTTTCTAAATGCCTAGGAAGCTCATGCTTAAGAATCTCTCCAATACATGCTTGTTGCTAGCTCTGTTATGTATGGTTAGACAAAAAGAAAGTGCAGCAATGGTAAATTTATCCCAGTGATCAGAATGACTTGGCTTATGCTTCAACCGAAGGTTAATTAAGGATGACTGACCTAAGACTGCACACCTAAGTTAACTAGTGGATGGGGATATTGTGCAATATTAATGTCTGATTACATTTAATTAAAGTAATTAGCGCTGCTGTTTAGATGCTCAAAGTAATAGAAAAGTATTCAGAACTGTAATGGAAAAATCCAAGGAGGCTTCATGTAGGAAACCAAGCCTTAAATTAAACACTAGTACTGAATTAACTGTTTAGTTCAAAGAAATTAGTGTATGAATCTAGGAAAACATATCAAAATATTCATTATTTTATTATTCCAACTTAGCTAACAGACAAGGTTCTACTAGGGGTTAAGTCATTAATGAAACAGTGTCTCCTTCCCCACAATTATGTTGTGTTTCCATAAAAAACTAGTCATGTATGAGTGGAAATATGCTGCATCTTTGTGTGTGGACCTCTGAAGCATTTTAGATAGCAGCCTGGCTCCTGTGCTGTACAGGAGCTACTCTTACAAGCTGTCCACATACTAGCTTACAATCTCCTTTAACAAGGTTCTCTAGCTACTGGTTATTCTACCAAAAGTTTCTGTATGCTCATCTTGTCATCTCTACCATTGTCTATAAATCCTCCTAAATTTATACAGCTCAAGAGCGGATTTGTTGCAAACATGTTACATAGACATAAGGTGGTAAATTTTTGTCTGATCAATGTCAATGTCATGCCTTCAACCTCCTCGTAACAGAAAGAAAATTCGATAAATTCGAAGTTTATTTCCTCTGTATGTTGGCACATTATGGACAATAGACTTTTTTGTGTGTGTGTGTTACATGGTGAGGGGGATTACTTACAGTTTACACCTATTCAAAAATCTCTGACATCCTGATTCAGCCTGTATCTTATTGCAGCTGCTCTTTTTTCAATTTACTGGGAACAATTTATATTGAGATGTATGAAGATGCTCTAGTATCAGCATGACACAACAGAATGAGGGATTCTGATGGCTTTTACCAAACCTATGCATAACAACAGTGAAATAATAGCAGCTAGAACAATAAAGCAAGGATTGAATGCTCTTCTACTAGTGATGAGTACCAAGGATTTGCCTAAATAAATACAAGCCTCCCTTCTGCAGAGAAAAGCAATGAGTGAACAGTGTCCCATAAGGATGCCCTTCTGTGGGTACAGCAAACTTGAAGATAAGCATAATGGTACTGTCTGCAGTGTGTGTTGATGGATGTGTAACAGTCTGCATCCATGTGGTGAGAGGAGGCAGTAGTTTTCCCAGTATGGGATCAGAGGTGCGTGCTGTGTATGACATCTTAATTACTTGATCTTAGAAAAAAATGATGCAGGACTCAAAGGTTTAGGCCACGAAAGGATTGTGGACAGTTAAGCAGCGTCTCCCAATCACTTGTCTGGCTGTCAAGGGTTTATTTATAAAAAAGTTTCTGAGAGTTCTACCCCATGCTCTGCATGGGGGGTCTTAGCAAAGCCATAAACAGTTTGTAGCTAGAATTTCTCTGAGGTACTTTCTGAAGGGTCCTTGTGCACTGACTGAAATAGTTTAGTCTAGTTCAGAAGAGAACAGATGTATTGCTTGGGGTGGGGTGAGATGACTCTGTGCTTCCCAGCACACCTGGGTCTGGTGACAGAGAACTGGGGATTCATCCTGTAGCAAAACTGCCCTGGGCTGTGTGTCTCTGCTACATTCAAGTCCTGGCTGCATTCTCCATTCTGAAATGACTGAAAAAGACTAGAAGGCCATGCCCTACCTGGTGAAGCATCACCCCATTAGCTCTCAACTTCACAGTCTAGGGAGTCCTTCAGGATACTTGCATTTACTTGGAAATGTGCCTGCAATTGCAGAGAGTGGCTCTGCAAGGTTTCGACACCAAAATCATAATCTTTGTTTCTAAGCCATAAAACATGAGCATTTATTTAAGTTAAAATCCCATCTCTCTCCCTGCTTTTCTCCTGATGTAAGGCTCTGATCTCTATTTTGTGCCATGATGAATCATTGGCAAGAGCCCTTCTTAGTAGTTCAAAGTTTTCAAGGAATCCTAAATTTCCCCCTCTCCCTGCTCCACCCTCCTGTTCATACATTTGTGCTACCTTCCTAGGTTCTCTTATCCTCAACTCACAGCTTATTTTTGTTAAGCTAACTTTTGTTGAAAATGCTTAACCTTGGCAACACACGTGATTTATTACTACTCTGGGAACAAAAGCAAAGGGCAGGCAGGTTGCATGCACAGTAGGCAAATTATTTCTATCATTGCAAAGTTTTGTAATATCCAGGAAATATCCCCATATTTCTCAGTACAGCTTCCGAGTTCATGAAAAACACAGTAGTCTTTCTACTATGTTCCTTGTGTTGCCTCATATAAGTAGATGAGATAGCATAGCAGCAAATCAAATAGAGAGTAAGATATCTAGCAGAAAAGCATGTTTAAAAAAGCTGCCATCCTCAGAACGAGATACAAGTGGAGACTGTCCTGCAACCAACCTCCTGTCTGCCTTGTGTGTCCCACTGATCTGATGATCATGCTTCCTACACTGGGCACTGGGAATAAGTAGGACATTAAAATATTGTTAGCTGTGCAAACCTTCCACTGAGGAAAGAAGCTCTGGTTTAGGAGTAAATATAGAAGCAACACATTGTATAATAGATATCATACTACATCGAATTCAGTATCTTTATATGAATGAAAATGCTTATGTAGTTGATTTTTGTGTAAACCAATGAAGAACTACATAAAAATGAAGAAGCCTGTTTAAAAAGAACACCTGAATGGTAAAATGGACACTGCAATTGCCAGATTATAAGCTAAGTTTTCAGTTGCTATGTATTTATGCTGAGCCTTTGTTTAAATAGGGCCAAGAAGGCAGCAAGCTTCAACAAAAATAAAGGAGGTGGCTAGAAGTAAGAAAGCATCCTGCAAAAAATGGTGTCCAAATAAGAAAAATGGAAAAGATTATAAACTCTGACAAGTTAAATATAAAACTTAAATAAGACAAGCCAAAAGTAGATACTGAAGAACAATTTTCTAAAGGCATAAAAGCCACCAATAACTTTTTTCAAGTGTATGAGAGGCAAGGATCCTGACTGAGTCTGTAGGGCCAGCTGATGATCAAGTTGTAAAAGGAACACATGAAAGATTATGTAGCAGCAAAGCTGTATCAGTTCTTTTCCTTATTGCTTACAAAGGTGCCTAGGGAGGTTCCCACACAGGAGCTTCTTTATGGGGAATTAATCTGAGAAACTGTCTCAAAATCAAGCATCAGCAAATGACTTTTAGTATAAACTGATAAAATGAACAAATTTGTTGGGGTAGGTCAGAACTCTAGGATGAATACCACAGTGCCTTGCATTGCCAAAATCCTCACTTAAAATCTGCATCCGTCTTGGAGAGATAAAAAGTAGCAAATGTCATCCAGTTTTTATAGGGCTTATTTTTACAGGTGCTTATTTTTCCCAAGGTATCTGCTACTGGTCACTGTCAATAATAGGAGATGGAGTCTAGTCAAGGTGGTAAAGTTATTTTTGTGTTGCACTGCACTAAGACAGTAACTTCCTCTTTGAAGTTTGCTCAGCTTTCAAGAGCACAGGTTTTCTGAATTTAAGTTACTCTAGAGTTCATGAGTTTAAATAAAAGGAGTCAACTTATTCATGCAGCAGATCCTTGTTTATATATTTAAGCTTTAACATCAGCCCTGGCAATAGCATAAAACACAATCAGATTGTATTTGTGCAGCAATTATTCTTGCCCTGTGTAATTACTGGTCCCTCAGATAAAATCTCAAGCTACTTTATTGAAGCTGGGAATTGAAACCACAGAGAGAATCAGCTATCTATGTACATCAATAAAGCAGTCCATTAATTATTTCCACCTACTCAACTTGAAGAAAATTACCATACTAATGCCTCTGGATAACCACATGACCTGCTCTGCTTCTACATAAAAGCCAAATGTGAAGTCATAAAGGATTTGAGAGATAAATCAGGGACACCAAAGAAATGACAGAGTATAGAATGGCATTCATGTAAGTAATTGGTCACAGAAATCTCCAGACTGCAGTAATACTAGACAGTATCACAATGGTTTCAAATTTGAGAACTAAAAGTATTCTGATTTCTTTTTAAGAAGCAGAAAGTTGATAGCTGAAATGTATCCTCAAGAGTAAGACAGCATTACCATTATTCAAAAGATGGTAAAAAATATTAACTTTTTTCATCAATAAATCTTGAAACATATCAAAAAAATGAAAACTGTGAGGAACTCTAACAGCATCATATTACATACTGCTAATTTCATACTGGTCTGTTCAAATGTCATCTTCCCTCTGTATGAAGGATTCTAAATGACAGGGAAAGTTCAACAACTGCACTGGCTGAATGAGAAAGAACAGAAAACTGGAAGGGGGAAATAAGGAGTTAGATTCTGGAAAGATATTTTCTTTTAGAAAGTGTTAATTTTCTGCTCACTCTTTGATAGAGACATCCTGCAATACTCCCTTCAATTTACCTTTTAAATCATAGCTGCTTATTTCTGCCTAATTAAACATTTTCTTCAACTAAGAGTATTACCTGGAAAAAGTATTTAGCAGTCACAATTAGTGACCTCTAACCTTGCAAAGCTTTTGCGTATTTTCATCTACACATTTGGGATACCAGTGTAGAAAACACTACCACTTCTTTCATTACACCGATTAAACCGGACTAATTCACTTTTATAAATTATGTTAATCTTACAGTAAAGAACAGTTATACAACAGTATGTAATTAGATTTTTCTAATTCTTTTCTAACTCACTGTGGTGAGTTAACACATATACTAAAACTACCCAATCAATGTAAAACTTTAATGTTTCCCAAAATATAGGTCAGCTGCTTAAAAGGTACTTACAGATGCTTTTCGTATTATCTCTTCTTTTTGCATTATTAATATGGCAGGAATAAGAAGGGATGTATCTGTAGGCAGAGGTATATCCAGGTCCAAAACTAAGAAACTTCAGTAACAATCTTAGGGCCACTGTTACTACTACTTTGAAAATATAATGTACTTCTCTCATTCCAGTCAAAAGGATATTCAGTCTTGGGGAAAACTGTCTTTCTGTGTAATGCTAGTGAAGTTCCTGCTGCTGAAAGTTTAGCATAACTATGTCAAGAAATGGAAATGAAAACAGATTAAAGGACAGTTTGCTTTAAAGGTTAACAAGAAACTGGGATGGTTAGTGGAGTTAGCACAGACTGCTCATTAGAATGTCAGTCTTGGGTAAAGGAAAGCCTTCTTGGTAAAAGAGCTAAAAATGAAAAAGGGGAGGGGAGGAAGTCAACACCCTCTCCCCATCTTCTCAACACAAGACACTGAGCATACACGTGGACTGGATCAGTGCCTGTATCTGCCATTCAGTCATACATTGGGCTCCCTTGTTACATCTGCCAGTAACTGGGATGCTTGTATGAGTAACCAGCTGCATCAATTACTTGCCACTCAGCTGGCAGTTTCTAATCAAGTCTGGTCAGTCCCTCAGTCATCTATCACTGCCAGGGTTCAAGAGATTCCCCTTGAAGCAGGCAAAGAACAAGCTGGCAATCACAACTGAGTGAGTTTGCCTGATGCTCATTGTAATTTAAGGGAGTGGAAAGGAGGGAGAGTTTGGCCTGGATTTAAACGTAGCCTGAGAGGGAAAAAGATGAAATGCAAAAAAAGCTGCGATGGCTGTTCTGCCCTTTAAATAGGGCTTTGCACTGAAATGCAGGAAACCTGCGTTTTGAGCTATCATACGATTTCTAAAAGTAACCTTTCCTCTTCATGTTTCTGCATCTTTCATAGTTCTCTTTGTGCTGTGGTTCATCGTGTAAAACTGGGGACTTTGGCTGTTACTATTAAAATGAATGACTGTTCTGAGGTAGGGTGAGTGAGATCTAAGGTTTTAAAGAGGATCCAGAAGAAAAGTGAAGAAAGCTTCACAAAGATGAAATTGGAACACAGGAGAAAGTTGTTCAGAGAAAAGTAACTTGGGACTTATTGTTTTAAGGAAAGGGGAGAAAGACTGCTTATCCAGCAGATCACTTGAGCTCTATTCTGTAGGTTCAGCTTTATTTTAATGTCTTTGGGAAACTATTGATCCTTTTGCTGAAAAATATTAATGAAAGAAGGAACATAAAAAAATTCCAAAAGACAGCATATTTATTCTATCAAAAGTGCTCTTTCTGGATATCCCAGTGCTTCACAGCATACTGTTACTAAAACAAAGGTAACTCTCGGGTAGTAAGTTGGAATTTATTTCTTGCCAAATTCAATGTATGTCTGCATCTGTTAGCACTGCCTTTGTTAGGATGAATATAATGAGCATCACATTTGGAAACTACAGGGCATTAAGGGATTCAGTTTGGAGAAGGCAGGCACTGAGGCATAAGGCTTATGTGTAAGAAGCATCCAGTAAGGGTTAACCAGTCCCATTCTCCAAAACATTTGTGTGTATGACAGTGGCCTCTTCAGAATTACTTGTAGCTATGTACTACTTTGGTTTCCCACAAGACTGTTACAGCTAATGACAGGAAGTAATGCAGAAATGTCCTAGCTCTGCTGACTTGCAAAGACAAGTGAGGAACAAGCACAGAGTTCACCACTGAGCGCTGCAGTTCGTATCTGTAATGACAGTTCAAGACAGAAACACTGATGTTCTTTGCTCTGGTATTTTCTAGAGTAATCAGATTTCTCTGACCCTATTCCACAGGGCTCTGGCCCTGCCTGGGGATGCTGTTTCCACAGTGAGATTACCAAAACTCTGTAACTTTGTTCTTGGAAAGGCCAGAAGTCCTTAGGACAGCTGACTAGATGCACTTACTCACAGGCTGGAAAAAAAGGTGTTTGGGCAATACTGATCTCTTAGAAGTCCAACATGGTGCTGCCAAGCCACAACTCTAAACAGAGGCATTACTACAAAATATTTTGGAATAGAAAGAAACCTTGGCTTCTCCTCAGCTGCTACATTAAACTATTCATCTAATTCCTGTCCAGTGATTGATCTTTCACTGAGTGATCTACTGCTTTTCCTAACTGCAGTTACACTCTGAAGATCTGATATTTCAAGGAAGAATCAATCTACTCACTCCTTTCTTGGTAACATGTTGTACATAGAGCACGTGGCGCACAGCCTCTGCAGATAGGCTGTTGCTGAGCACAGAAGTCAGCTTAATTGTTATCTAGGAATACCTGCATGTTTAGGGAGAATCTAGCTCTCCTGTACCAAGTGATTAATTTGAAATACTCCTGGGATGTTTCTGCTACCCTGTGTGTGCAACAGGCAGAAGCAGAAAAGGCTTAGTGGTCCCTCTGACTCAGGATGAACCTGGCTGCGTGGGAGTCCCAATAACTAAGGATCTTCTAGAGGAGTCACTTGCTGTCTTCTCCCTCCCTCCTGAATAAGTGTTTGTATCTTACTGGTCTCTACAACATTTGACAAACTCTTTACACAAGAATTACTGTCTGACATGTAAGGGTATTCTTTTGGTTCATGCCACATTATCTGATTTTTTTGTATTCTGTGTGCACATGTGCATACCACGGGACAAATACACTGCATAGGAAATGCAACAGTTTCCTACCCAACAAATTCCTGCATCATCAATCAGCTGATGTCAGGTGGTTGCTAGTATAATGAGTATAAGGCTGGTCATTATTGTCCTGATTTTCAGAAATGCTGAAATGCATTCTTGGCATTATCTGAAATTGGGTGAAAATAAGGGCAGATGGGAAAGGATTCACTTTTTCTTGAAAAACTGGGTGGCTTAATCTGAAAATTCTATCACTGTGGTGTCTCATCCAGGAAAACCCTGTACAAACAACATAAATACTGAATAACTTCTTAAAGAGGGAAGAAACTGCACTGATGCAAGACTACCTGTAAATACCCTACAAACTAGAGAAGAAATTAAATTATTCATCTTTACCAAATGGCTGAAATGTATCAAATAGCTGGAGAGACATCTCATGTTATACACATCCTCCTTCTTCAAACTCCAAACCTGCTTCTGCTTGTTAGAGCTATTCAAGTGGGTTTGTCCACGGTCCTATTGGCTTTTGTAGCAAATGCAAGGCAAATACTATGTGCTTACTCAAGTTTTTGCATACCTATTATTCAAACAAGTTTTCTGTTTTTCATATCCTTTATGAACTTGCCATTATTAGGAACTCCTCTACTATTGGATTAATTGCCATATGTGTTGCTCAAATATACTGCAATTTTTTAATGACAAGGTCATATTTCAAACCTTTTGGTCCATTGATGCATTCAGTTTTGAATTCTACTGTGAATCTGAGCTTCCAAACAACCTTGCTGATCTTGCTGAGGCTGCTTTTGGACAGAGATACAGCAAATGAAACTGCTGAGTTCTGCTGTCAGTGAGGAAACATTTTGCAAATATATTGGTTTTCACAAGGCTGTGAAGGTTCTTAAATACTCACCTAAATGTGTATTTAATGATACCAGTAAGTGTTTTCTCATTTACTTTGAAGTTTCTGTATTTGTAGTCAAACAGAGAAATGTTCTGCAGCACTCCCATCAGAGAGGCTAACTGGGAAGGCTCTCAAACTGGTTTTGTCTGCAAACAAACAAAAAAACCCCCAAACCCTGCTCCAACCCCCCAAAACCAGATGGGGGGGGGGAAGGAAGCAAATAAATACTGTTGGCGTTGCTTGGGAGTGGAGGAAAGGAGGAGAGTGCTGGATGCAAGGGGAATAGACATGGAGAGGAATCTACAAAGCAGTGCAGGGAAGGGCAGTGCATAGATGAGGCAGGGTGCACACTGATCCACTGCCATTCTACATTGTAAACAGTGAAGATAGCCTGAAAATTTCAGCAGCTAGAGATTCAGTCTGTAGGGGCTGAAATTTATGTTGAACTTAGCACAGAATACAGATATTGATCTCCACTCTGATATCCTTTTGCTGTCGAAATTTTAAATCAACTCTGCAAAAAATAGGTGTGTATATATATATCTCTTATTTAGTTACATTACAGGTACTAGATCTTTGGTGCTAAGAAATCAAAGTATGTAAGACCTGGACATGTGTAATTTTTTTTTTAATGCTTGAATTTGTTTAAGAAAAGGCCTTCTCAAGTGCTACAATATATTATTATAAATCAGAAGTGGTGAGTTAAACCATGCCAAGGTATTGTCATAATTATTCCATCTACAATTAGCCACCAGAGGGCAGATCATGTGTTCTTCAAGGGCTTGCATGTTGTGCCAGGGATCTGAATCTGGGCAGGACCTGATGAGTGCTCCTCCTGAGTTCAGTGTCTTCAATCTCCTTGGAAATGGCTCTTCGGATAGATGGGGGAGAAGAGGCCAGGGATTACATAAACAAGGAGCCAGAGAAGGACAAGCATGGAGGCTGTGCAATAAAGCAGGGCTATGCATTGCAGCAGTTTCCTAGCTGCTGGCAGGAGGCCAGTAGCTACAGGACCGAGCATCAGGTCACACTAGACCCACAGGACAGGCTGTTCAGAAAGGATTACTTGAAAACAGCTCAAGGAGACTGTTAGTGTAAGCCAAGGTGCCAGAACAGTATGGATGCTCTAAAGAAGCTATCTCCTCTCAGTGTTGTAGGGCGACACTATCATACTTTTGTGTGAGTCTGATACACTGCTATTGCTGTTTCTAATCTGATTGTGCCTGATTTCACTGTTAACACATACATGTAAAGACCCAACAAGCAGCTCCCCCAAACTGCTTTGGAAGCTTCTGACTGCAGGCAAACGCACAAGTCCATCTAGCAATTGAATCGTAAGATCAAATTTGCTCTGAGGGCGTCAGCAAGAATTGATGCAGGTAATGGGCAAGGAGTGGACGCTCCCTCTTGATGCAAGATAGGGTTTGGAAATGTGCTGCTATGCTGTCATCAGTGCATGAAAATGGAAGTGCACCACCTTGATGCGGAAAGCCAACAGGAATAACTGAGTTGTGAATGTCAGGTGTGTGCTCAAGGTTAGATCAAATAGCCACTGCAAGGAGGATCCTCTATTTCCAACTAGCAACTCCACAAACTGACTGAAAAGCTGTTTAGGACAGCAATAATCTTTCCAGAACCCTTCGTTAGCTGTTTTCTTAGGCTATGAGTGTGTATGCATGCCTCATACTAGTGTCAATCACAGAGCACTACAAAAAATGCTGCTCATCTGACCAGCGCTGGCAGGTGGCGTAAGTTTGTAAGGCAATAACCATGTGACCTTTTCTTTCTGTGGCTTGTAATGACTTATTTCAGCTTGTGAAAAATTACAGCAGCAAGCACACTATGTAAGAAATACAGCAGTGCATAAACATCATCCAATTTGCAAGGTACCTGCTCCACCTTGAAGAGCATCACAGCAGCACCCAATACATTTTAGCAAAGCAGCGGAGAGACTAGTCAGAGGTGCAATGCAGGGAATGCAGAATTGTAAAATCTGAGGCACGAAGACCATAATCTACTTCCCAGTGTGTCATGGGGAGAACAGAGAGCCCATAGCTCTAGAACACTCCCAACAGCCTATTTCTCTCTGCCAGAGATTGTAACAGCTCAGAAGGAATGAGCATCAATTGCTTCCAAGGGAGATGTGTAAAAGATAATGTATGTTGCCTTTTTGGCAGCAAAGATTCACCGGAAGATAGAGCCTTGGAGGCTTTATTACTTATGACCTTCACACAGAACTGAATACATCTTATTTTCTGAATAATTTCAGCCTGTGGATACAGCATTTGATGGTCTCTCTAGCAGTAGAAGAATAAAATCACACCTTCCTTGAGAAAAAGAGGTTTAAGAAGAAAAGTGTTAAATGGTTACATCCAGATGGAGTAGAAAATTTACAGCCATGCATGTGGAAAAGGCTGCAAAGATGACTAAAAGTACCTTCTTATGGATCCAAGCTCCTAAATCAACTCTAAAATGTATTTGATAATCATATTAGAAATACACCAGGTAATCCCAAAACCCCATCACCTAGAGGCAAAATCTGCAGCCTCATAATCACTGAAAATGTAACTTTAAGTTGACCTCTGTGTCACAGGTTTGCTAATATTTTTAGAAATCAAAATATGAACAGAGTAATCCTGGAAATAGGACTCATTGATCTAGTTAATGGAAGTTCCTTAGGCTTTGGAACTACCAGCTCTTAGACTTTCCTATCTAATTTTTTTGAAGAAAAAAAATTTTTGAGTTAAGTTACCACTTGATTTTTCAGTTTTAATTTGAATTAGTTGAATAAACACACTGAAGTAAACATTCTCTTTGAAATAACAGAGAAACTGCATCTGTCAAAAGGTTGTTTAGAACTGTAACAAACTGGTTCCATATACTGGCCAGTATCTTCCATCAGTGCACCAGTCTGGCTTTAACACTAGGAAAAAATAAAGTACTTCTTTTTAAACACATTATATTAGCTGATCTGAATACATTTACTGTTAGTTGACATGATTTCAATTTGCACGCTCAGTGAAAGAGTGAACACAAACTGTGTTATTCATGAACGTAATGCTTATTTTTCTGTAACAGCCTTATGTGTTTTAGGTATATGGCAATGTGCTTTAGTATTACTTATGTATTTCTAGTAGCAGTAATATCCAGAAGGCTTAGTAAGTACAGATTAGCTAGCTTTTAGTGTTCTTGCTTCTGTTTAAACTTCCTCTACCACAAAGCTACCAAAGCTAAGTCAGTAATCATAAATCCTATTAAAATGGCCAGGTACAAATACTCATTCACTATAGATGAAGTTTACTCTCAACAAGTTTTTCCAGTATGACCCAACCAAATAAAGAAAAGTAAACACCAGGCTTACAATCAAAATTGTATTTCTTTCCGGTTTACTTAACCGAGTTTCTGTGCTGTCCCAGGCAGACAGGAAATGGAATGTTTTTTTGAGATTTGATGGGACAAATAGAATTTTTTTTTTCTTTTAAGAAAAGCTTTCTATCTTGATCTCTCACAAAAATACATACAGTGACTTTTCTGTCTGAGCTTTAAGAAAGGTATTTCAAGAATCAAAACAATTCAGTTCCTACCCTGCTTTTCAAATCACTGTAGAAATTTTGCTGAACTGGAGTGGTACACATTGAAATAAAAATCCCTCTTGTTTTGCATTCATCTTACCAGAAGAGCAACAGTGGTTTAGCAACTAGAAGCTATGTGCAGTGACTAAACTTACTCCAGTGTGCGTGCCTTTCTTCTTCAACAGAAAAGACCGAGTAAGTTATGAGGAAAATGGAAAGTGCTTATTTCAGAAATATTTTCTAAGTAAAAAGTTGAACATGAAGCACAAGACCTTAGCAAAACGAAACAAAACAAATTCTCATGCCTAGTGTTAGCAACACTGTCTTCCTAAAGTCTTAACTGTACTACCCAGAATTACCTTGGCTATTTAATTGTGGTGCAAGAGAAACAGGGCAAAGCCTGAGTCTCACAGTTAGGCAATTGTCATTGGGAGCTTCACCTACATCAATAGTGATACTTTTTCTTTGTTCTGCACTATTAGCTGTTGTCAGCTAGGGTAACAGATATATCTATTATGCTGCCAAAGGAAACCAGCAGAGCAATGTAATGACAATTCCTGGACCAGCCTACTACCTAATGTACAAGAGTATTAATTTATTTTCTGTAGCATTAACTGTGGCCAATTTAATAAGAAAATAGTCTCAATACATCATTTCTTGGGACTTGGCCCAGTGATTTGCTCCTCAGTCTTAGGATGTGAAGTAATACCTTTTGCTGTATTTGCCATAACAATGCCTCATGTTCTCGTTACTCCCCTGATTTGTTATGAGTGTGATTTTTAGTAATAATCACTCTTTTGAAACTTCAGCGTGATGATTTCAGTGGCAACACATCCTAAGTTTGAAAATCTTAACAGCTTCAGAAGGAAACAATGTGAGCACTGAATATTTCCTAACAAGAAATACATAGCTAACAATGGTAAATTATCTAGCTTTGCAGAAAACAGTTTTACTCTTGGTGATTCAGAATGGATGTCTTGCAGGTTTTTTTGGTGGAAAAACATCCACTTTTAGATTATCTAAAGTTCCCTCCTGTTTCTTCTTTTGTATTTCAAAAAATTCTGATCATTTATTCAGCAAAACATTCTTTAACATTTTATTTCCTCAGAAAAGCCATAGTTACCAAGTTATCCCTTTCTTTTCTGGCTGAAACATTTTTATTAAAATACAATTAGTGCTTGCAGTTAAGTGCTTCCCTGAATTACAGATACATTCTGAATACACATCACTTGCAAAAAGATACTAAGTAAATTATCCACATCTAATTCCAAATTTATGCTTAATGTCTTTTACAGTCCCTGAAATTTCCCCTTTAACTTCTACTTTTTAGTATGTTTCATCCATGTTCTATTTTTGCTATGTAGCATATAAAATCAAAGTGGACACAACCTTTTAAACAGAGGGGATATTTGCAGGTGGCTGAGAAAGAATCTCTATTTTTGTTCACGCAACTGAGTTTGCCCATTTTTGGTTTCTCTTCCTTCAAAAAATACACTCTGAAAAACTCCATAAACTGTAACCTCTGGGAAATTTCTTCTCTGATAGCATCTGAAGCTTCTTGCTTCCATCATTGGTGGAAGGATTTTGTGATGCATTTTAAATCAAAAGTTCTTAAGAAATGTTGTCTGGATAAAGCAGTTCAGATGGACTGCCTAATGTGCAAGTCCACAGCAGTCATCACGGACCTGACTGGGTATCTCCAAAGATGCCAGTGATTATGAAGTCTCCAGTTCTAGAAATTTCTTTGAAAAAGTAGGAAGCACAGTTTTTACAGCCTAGTGAGGTTTCTTTAAGATCTCTTTTCCCTGAGGTAACACTTCTTAGACCTCCTTAAAAGTCTGGGAACACTCTATAACTCATTAAGCAGATGAACTTCATTTTCTGCAGTCAAAACAAACATATTACTTCCAAGGCGATAGCTGCTCTCCATAGGCTGAAGATGCATTAAGCTCACATTTAAAACAGGTGTTAACAGTATTAAAAACCCAATACTTTTTGATGGACTCAATCTTCCTCCTGGGAACTATTCATTATGTGCATGTTAGAGGTGGCTCTTTAACACATGCATTACCTGTCTAATTCTTCTAGCTACTCATGAGTTGCACTTCCTTGTAAAATCATGGTTGGTCCCTCTGTAACAGAGGAGAAGGTGCTTCTCCTCAAATCTTCTGCTGGTAATTTCATTCACACTCATGTAAAACCAGCTGGACACTAAATCCTAGACCTTGAGATCCCTGAAAACTCACCTGGGTATTGCAAAGTAAATGGACACCTAACCAATGAGAAAATCACTCAATGAGGACACCCAAACCTCGGAGAAGGTAATTTCCATTTCAGAGATCTGATTTGAACTCCCACTAGATCCCTGTCACAATGTGCTTTTAAGTAACATGTAAAATTTAGGATAATTCCTGCAAATTGCTAGCCTGTATACAAAAAAAACCCACCTCAGTTTGAGATACACAGGATATTCTTATTTAGTTTATTTTTGAGCTGAATACTTTTGTAGTCTAAGGTGCATGAAAATTTGATTGTAACAAACCATCTATTAGGCAAGGTTTAGCGCACTGCCTCGATGACAGATCAATGCAGATAGCATGTCTACTTCTCTCTGCTTTCATACTTATATACTCATCTCTTTCCTAACTCAGCTGTGCTATCTAAGACCCTTAAAAAGATCTTTGAATGTTTTCCTTTAAAGTTAAGCAGTATCTGACAGGATGCTCCATGGCTAACATCTAATAACACTCTGACGAGAAGAAAAATTCTCAAGATGGAAGTGTGGAAACTCACAAATACATTTAGCTTCTTAATCTTAAATGAGATTTAATTAAATAAATTGAAATTCCTGATTTTGTCAAAAGAGTTTTTAAATTCTTTCTTCTTTTTCTTAGTTCTTGTTATCCCTTGTACATTAGCATTTCTAAATTGTAAAGAAATCCTTTTGAATTTTGCATTAGAAGACAAATTCCACAGATCCTGAATTTGGCAATGTCCGTTCTGGCCACTGACTGTACAGGAACAGGTGGCACTGGGCACAATAAATAGATTTAAAATTAAGTAAGCTTCTTTTCACTCCTTAAACAAGATGATGTCAACATTTTGGGCTTAGGCTCCACATTAAACAAGGCATAAAACCAAATACCTGCCACAGCTTTTAAGAAAGTAAAATATGCAAACCTTCACAAGCATGTTTCTAATTACCAATTTTATGGTTTGCCTTGATTTTTCCAGAAGGAAAAGAAATTGTGATTTCAAATTCCTCTGTTTTGAATCTCTGAATCTGTGTGTCTTTTGAATTTGGGCAACTGCATAAACTAGGCAAGCTTGTTCAAATGTTTTCTTCATTACCAGAATGATCAATCCCCTCTTACATGTTGACGGAATCTGTCATTTTCATCTGCCCATTATTCCCTGTATACATAATGCTGGTTAAAATTAACACCAACACTGGCTTGCAGCTTGTCCTTTAACACTTACATGTAAACCTGTCAGTTCTTCACATTAAGATACATTTACTCTTTTCAAAACACATTCAAGTTGACTACTAATTCTACAGTCCTTGACTTCATAGGCAGTATAAATTTTTAAATGGTAATTGAGTCATCTTTTGATGAGCTGAAAGGGAGAGCAAAGTATGATGTTGCCAACAGTACGCTGTTTGCTCAGCAGTGAAGTTTATGGAGTACTGCTTTATTCAGACAAATTATTAGGTTCAGTACAGGTGGTAGGTGGATGACACACAGTCATGATGTACAGAAAATCCATACCCATTATCTAGCAGCATCTTCTAGCCTTGAGATCTGTGAATTTACAGCTGACTTTGGAGCTATAGCCGACAGTGACATTCAGCATGGAGTCTATGTCACTCCCCCTGTGCAGGGCATAAAACTCACAAATACAAAAGGTTGGCAGGAGGATCTATGCCTCATTTTTTTTGATACCTATTAAAACTTATGACACACTGGGTTTTTTTTGATAATGTTAATATTAGGAGTACAGATGGGGAAATGAGACAGTTTTCTACATGTCCCCTCACTGCAAGCACCATATTCTCCTTTGCTACAGTGAATTGCATGAGCTACTTATTCATTTGTTTTTAAACCAAGCATGTCTAGATCATTCATAAGTCAATAGTGCTGTACTTGCTGCCAGCTTTTTGTATCATTGACAAACATGGCCACTGCTGAAAAACGTCCAGGTGCAGTCCATTCATAACTGAGTCTTCTGTTTCCGCTTTGAAATACTACTTGCATTAGCACTTTTCACATCATGTATTGTCTACTGATTTTTCTGAAACATCTTTTATTTTGAATGTCACCAAAACTGCCTGAAACATAGAAACTGAATTAGAAAGTAGTTCTCCTTTCTCTGTTGACTTTGGTGCTTAAAATGGCTGAAAGCCTGAGTGCCTCTTTGTTAGTCTAAAGATTTTGTGTAGACACTGTACTTTTTCCTTTAGATGATCTTTATTTCTTATATTTTAAATAGAAGGCAAAAGGATGAAGTATGATTTAAACTTTATCAGTAGATTCAAACTATTTTTTTCAATGTGGACGTAGCTCATTTTATGCTCCTTTAAGAGATTAATTTTTACCCCCTACAAGTCACTTGCACAGTGCTGAACCCCTGAAAATCTGCCACCTTTATACAGATTCTGATAATGATATAGGATCAGGAAATACTTGCTGTCAACTTAGCATTCCATTTTCCGCTGTTAAAACTCCTATCAAAAACATGGTAAAGGAGAAATTCTAACTGTAAGGAAAAGGTTCCAAACTGGTGAGGCTCTGTTTAAATTAATAGAGTTGTGCTGGCTTTATTAAAAAGTGAGGGTTTGGTTCTCCATTATTTTCTGTTTTTAAAATATATCCAACTTAGCCTTAACCATCTAATATTTTTTTGGATGAATTGCTAAATCCTCAGATGGCACTACTTGGTGAACATAGAGCATAAATATTGTTCCTCCTTACATAGTACTTAATAGACCCAGTTTCTCTGTTCTTCTGAGAAATTCTGGTTGCTGTCTCTTGCTTTTACGTATTGGGCTGCACTTCATAATCCTCACTTGCCCTCAAGGGACTTGATGCCAAATTCAGTGCTAGAGCTCCCAACAGAATGACACCACTTTGAATTCAGCCTTGGCTGGTATTTCACCTTGTGAATTGAGGAAATGGATGGTTATGACACCTGTTATTTCCTTAGATTTCACATGCTCCAGATAACAGGAATCATTTTCAAAAGGCAAAGTAAAAGGTAGAATCTATTCAGGTAGAATCCAGTCAAGTGTGACTTGCACATGCCTTTCTGTCCCCCAAAACATGTTTCTGAATGATCTACAGTACTAAATTCCTTTTAAACAAAATCTCCCTCAAACTTGTGTTGTGGGCTCCTGAAACGATCAGGCTCTTGGTGTATACAAAAACTATTCCTCTGACATCTTCATTTTTTTTCTTGTGTTACAATTAAAAAGAAATATATAAAAAAGCATGCTCTTCTACGTTTTCTCTATGTCATTTATCTTATTCTGATTCTTCTGACAGCTTGCAATGCTTCCAAAGCTTACATTTCAAAGAATTTTTCAGCAGTTCAATCTTCTTTTGGGTGCCATGGTCTGGCCTCAATTCACGCAGCTGAAATAAGGCCAAGTGTTTTGAGGAGCAGCAGAGATTTATTTCAGAAGAGTTAAAGGTGGAATAAGCAGCATCAGGCTGCCTCCCCTTTCAGCAGTTCTGTAAGGTTGGGCTTAGATCTTCTGAAGTTCCCTAGATGAGGCTGGCCACAGGTTGCACTGAATGTGATATAATACCAAAGCATTATTTTCTCAGCTTCTGCTGAGGCAGCCTCATCAGCTTCTGAGAATTAAATCCCTCAGTGGCAGAGAGGAAAACATTCTGGAAACCTTCGTTGTTCCTCCTCTCTTCCTGGAGTGAGAGAAAGCACAAGGAGTACTAGCAGCAGCAAATGGCACAATCAGGGTTGTTCATTGTAACTGAGGGCAAGATCCTTGTTACACCTAGAAAAGAACTGACCACAATAAAAATGTTCTTCAGAACCAAAGCAGAAATGAATTTAGCATCCTTATTTTTCTGACTAATAGAAATCCCTCTATGGCAATCGATGCATCTGATTAAAGTTACTATTTAAAAAATTATGTGTTTGAAAGCACATGGATACACCATTTATAGTTATTGCTCAACAACTTGAATGATTCCAAAGACGTTATCAAGAAGGTGGTAAGAAATTTAACTTGTTCTACCACTGTACACAAATTAAACTGTTTAGTGCAGAGATCAGCATAAATAAGGAATTAGCAAACAGTGATGTGAGCATAGGATGATTTCTAATATCAGCACATGGATGTACTGGGCTCAGATACTGTAATTTGATTGGCAGTGCTTTATTAAGTTTTGGCAGCATTTAAGTAGGCTGGGAGTGCTGTTATGAAGCTCAAGCACATTAATCCAAGCTCCAGCTCTCGTTAATACTGATGAGTGAAGGCAGTTAATTGAATTATGTATGAAGTACTGTTGATTAAATATTTCACTCCTTGCTATAGAATTAACTCTGCTTTATTAAGAGCCACTGTTGTGTCTAATAGTGAATGTCACAGGGACCTTTTCTCAGCCTTTCACTTTCATTTGTTTTTAACCATCTGCTCAGGTTGCTTAAGTATGTACTGGCCTTTGAAAGAAATATTTTTGCTTTTCCCAAATGTTGGTGTGATACTGGAAAACTTTCATTCCCTTATAGGAAAGGCTTCAGTGAAACTTTTCAATTAGTTTTTCTCATTGACAATAGAAAAAGATTCTATGGATTACATAAACACACACTTTTGATGCTATCTTAAGAATTAAATACAACATTAACTGACTATTTTCATGTTACTTTGTTGCTGATTTCTACTTTTTTCTACTGTTTTAAAGTATTGCACATAAACCCAGGGACAGACTGTTAATGAGGGAGAGAAAGGTAAAATCCAGACACAGACTCTTAGGTTACAAAGAAATTGTAAAGCAGGGCTTTAGAAAATAAACTTATATCCTTTCAGGAACTCTGCTGAACAACTACAACAATTACTGTTCTCACCAGTTGGCAGATGTTTACAATTAATCTCAAAGACAAGACACCTGAAAGAGATCTCAGTTATTTAGCTGTTCAAAGACAACATGACAAATGCTAATTAGGACACTGGCAACGGTTTGAAAACAACAAAAGCCTCAGCATTGTCAAGACACAAAGGTTACTCCTGGACCATGTTGTCAGAAGGCTGTATCTCACTGTTCTTTCATCCCTTCCTAAGACGTGCTATAAGATAGCAAAACATACTGAAATTATGTTCACTGAAGTTTGGTACTAACATATGTACTAAAGAATATGGAATACAGTATGCAAAGTGTATAAAGTCGCAAGCTTCTATAGTTAAAAATAACGATAAGCATTTTTAAAATACACAATGTTGGAGATCTGACAAAGAACTACTATTTTGTTTTCAATGCAGAGAACACATAGCCCTTTCATGATCAGCCCTGAAATATTCTAAGAATAAGCTTTCTGGTGATGGTCCCATTCCTGGACATATGTAAAAGGTTTTCAGTGAAATGAAACGAAACACTGTAGTGCCCAAGTGACAGGATACAGAAAATGTACATCCCAAAACACAGAAATGCAACATTTTCACTATTCCGTATTATTTCGTAATCCATTTATTTCATAAAGACAACTGAGGAACAGTCTTTTTAAAGTGTCTTTGGAGAATAGAAAGCTGAGAGCAAGTACCTTTCTATAGATGTATTATGACTCTTTTTTTTATTTCCATTGCTTACACTTGTGTGTCCCCAGGAAAATAATTTTTTTATAATTAAGTTGATGTTATAACCAGAAACAGTGAAGGAAATGCTCTAAAACATTGTTTAATGAAAGTGAATCAGATATTTCTTAATTCAAACGGCAAGAATACCATGAGTTAGCATCAGAGGGTAGAGCAAGGCCTCTAATTAGGTTATTCATTGCTTTGACATGATTTTTCCCTTGGTACTCTTTTAATTATGATGTTCTAAAACAAAATTTCAAGAATGCAAATACTGTATTTGAAACCCTGTTTCATGATACAAGTTTACATTTTCATATTGAGATGTCTTTTCCAAAAGAACTATAATGATAACAGTGATTTGCACATACGGTTATGAATAATGGAAACGGTCTGTAGATGGAGCATCGAACTCCCAGAACCAGAAAATTTGAATCCTTCCTATTTACCTATGAAGTCTTGTATAATTTGTATCATAGATGCACAGAACTGATATGCTAGTCTGAAGCAAGTCCTTTCTCATGTGGGGATAAGACTTAGCCTTGTGTTAGGACTGTTGGAAAGGTTTATGGGAGGGAGGTAAAAACAGTTGAATTTGATCTGAGCCAGGGGTAAATTTCTCTTAACTCACACTGAAACCCAGAAAACAATCTTGATGGCCTATTATGCAAGTCTTTCAAAACCAGAGGGGTGTCCATAACATTAGCTAATTACAAGATAGGATTAATCTTGATTTTTCTTCTACTCAAATATGATGGTGCCATCCATAGCCAGACTAAAATGGCAATTCAGCTTTCACAGCACTGTGAAAGACAAAGTATCTTAACAGATGATAGGAGGTCCCTCTCTGAAACCATGGATTCTTTCTGTATTTTGAAGGATGGGTTCAAGGAACACAGAACAAGGACCAAAGGCAAACATACAGAAACTAGAGCTAGAAAACTGTTTGTTCTCAAAGTTAGAATGTGAGTCACTTTGCCATTGCAAAGTTAGTTTCTTTTGCTTTGGAAGATATTTTGAGGAGAGCAGGGTTCCCTGAAGACAAAAGAGACTGGATGATGCAATAACTTCATCTTGGAAAGTGCAATCCCTGTTGCTTGGGGTGAAGACTTACACTACCTAGAACCATTGTCTAAGTCCATGTAAAAATGGAAAAAATGGTTACCAACAGAGGCTGGAAGAGTGCATGTCCATAGAAGGTCCAGCTGGAATTTTGAACTGCTTATGAAAATATTGATTTCAGAGTTGCAGACTGAGGAACGGATGAGGAGGAGGCTGATAGCCATCTGTGGAGGAAGCCTTGCTTGTTTCTCATGGGTTCCAAAGATCATGAAGTGCTGTTGACAATGCCAGTTGGCCTGCTGCCATGAGGCTTCTCTGTTCTATCAAACAATCTCTGGGAAGCTTGCTCATAAAATCATAGCATATATCCCAAAACAAGTACCGCTTGATATTTCTTCACTCAGAAAGCTAATGAGAAGAAGATTTTCTTCCCAATGCTCAGATTTCTAGGGCTTCCCTTGACTGGCTGTGTTGGGGGCATGACAGGGTAAGTCTCAGGAGAGTTGTTGACAGCCTTACTAGAAGTGTTTACTTAGGACTTTGTGCCTTTTCTCCAATCTTTTAGGCTTGCCTACATGAACACTTCCATATGACCCATTCCAAAGACTATGGCTGATTTACATTGTTTTCCAGATCCTGGAATCTCTTTGGTACTGTGAGGACAGGTGATGGTTTTGTCATGTTGACTGTTACCTTTCTGTTCTCTCAATCAAATAGGACTGTTTCTCCAGTAGAGAGAAATGGAACCCTCTTCTTTCTTGGAGAGAACTGAACCTGGAGGGTCACTATTGTTTAACACTGCTGAATTCTCACTGAACGAACCAGATATGAATTTGCTTATAACTAAGCTGAATGTGGTTTTCTCCTTTCTCTACTTTGAAGAAAGTTACTGGAAAAGTCTCGTTAGTATAAACCAGCAGAGGGCCTGGTGTAGGCAGCTAGGCTTTAATCAGTTGATTAGGTGCAATATCTACAAATTAGTTTCAACACAACTGAGTGGCAAGACACCGGACATTAAGAACTGTAGTATCTTGTGATGACGCCATGACAGTGCCAGAACACTACTGCAAATATGATTACAGTGACATGAAATACATACAGGCTTCCATCACTGGTGCCTTAAATACCTCAATACTCCTTAAGTACTTCTAATACTGTATCTCGTTATTATGTGTACTGAATGGCAATACCATGGAGAGCTGAGAACCAAAAAGGTACCTGAAAACCTCAAACACAAAGGAAGCTAGTTAGTGCTTTTGGACAGAGATGCTTTGGGATGCTTCTACAACAAGGAGTTCTTATTTCATTTTATTTAGGTATTTATAATCAGCTTGAAAATGCAAATGACAATGGGAGCTACATACCAGTCTTACATAATTATAACATAATGTGCACCTACAAATAAAAGGGTAGTCATTTTTACTGATCAATTTTTATTTTTATACCTCATACTACTACCATTTTGGTCATGGTAGAATCCAGAAGCAATTCCCCACACCCAGATTATTCCCCACACCCTTTATACTAGGGCAAATCTGAACTAAAGATTGTGAGACAAGACTTAGTCCCACAGACTCTAAATTTAGAATGAGAAATACCTACAGAACACGGTGCACTCAGTAGGTGATTCATTTCCTGTTGAAGATGATTCCTAAAAGTTCAAGTATCTCCAGAAGGTCACTCCCACCTTCAGAAAACATACACAACAACTTATTTTTAGAGTTCTGTAGAAATGCCTTGCCCACACAGTAAATTGGACATATGTTCTTGGATTTAGCTGCCAGTTCTGTGAAAGTTAAAAAATTCTGGGCTTACTGTTTTTACTAAATAAAATTTTCCATTTATTTCAGTCAAAGCAAAACCCAATTTTGCATAAAACTATTGCTCATGGACCTAGCAATCAGAGCTAAGTCTGCTGTTGACATTCTTATGCTTCATTGTGGGTTGCTGGTCCTCCTCCAAGTACATTCCTAACTTTAGATACAGCAGCTGGAAAGGATGTTGGATTAAGCGCATGCTAACTTGCATTGCTAAATCAGAGTGAAAATGGTAACTCTCCTCTTTTCTGTTGCTATCCTTTGCACAATATGGATATGCTGTTCCTCTATCCAAAACATCTTATTCTTCCTTTGCCGATTAGCCCTAGTAGCTTTCTATTGTGTCTGCACAGGAACAATGTGATGCTCATTAGGTTATAAATGAGACAATCAAATACCCAAACTCCTATGATCTTTTATCAAATTAATTACTTGCAGTAGATTCAATACTAGAAATATGTACAAAATTTCTCATAGTGCACAACTCTAAAGTTGGCATGTATTTTTGTAGGTGAAAGTAGAATCAGGATGGTTTGTTGTTTAAGGGTTCAACGATTCATGTTGTACTTGAAATTTAAAATCAGCTCAAATCCTCAATTCAGCTATGAATCACTGAAAACATTGGTTTGGATACAATACTCTAGATTATTTGCAAATGACAATGTACAAGCTATTTTAAAATAATAAGAGTATTCTGAAGGTATGTATTGGGTCTGGCTGAGATGGAGTTAATTCTCCCCATAGCAGCCCTCATAGCACTGTGCTCTGCATCAGTAGCTAGAAAGGTGTTGATAACACACCAGTGTTTTGGCTACTGCTGAGCAGTGCTGGCACAGCATCAAGGCTGTCTCCCCAACATTTTTGACCCCCCCCCCCTCAATGGCAGGCTGGGGCAGGGCAAGATCTCGGGAGGGGACATAACCAGGACAGCTGACCTAAACTAACCAAACAGATATTCCATACCATATGACGTCAGCTCAGATATAAAAGCTAAGTAAAAGGAGACGGAAGGGGGGCATTTTTGTCTTCCGGAGCAACCTCTACGCATACTGAAGCCCTGCTTCCCGGGAAGTGGCTAGACATCGCCTGCTGATGGGAAGTAGAGAATAATATCATTTGTTTTTCTTTGCTTTCGCGCGCGACCTTGGCTTTCACTTTATTAAACTGTCCTTATCTTGACCCACGAGCCTTTTGTTATATTTTCTCCCCCCTGTCCAGCTGAGAAGGGGGAGTGATGGAGCGGCTTTGGTGGGCACCTGGCATCCAGCCAGGGTCAACCCACTACAAGGTATATGAAGATAACTAGAGCTGTGCATCACATACAGCCTGGTACCCATGCGTGATGAAACTACAACAAAGAACAGAGTAAGAATTCTTTAGAAATAATGAGAAACAGGGTAAAAGTGCCAGAGAGACATTAGATGTTTCCAAGATGACCCATCTTTTTGCATGTAAAAATAAGATGATAGGCTTTTCCCAATATTGGTTGGCTGATATTAGCACAGAATTATATACTATCATCCTGATTTACTGTGGCTTATTTCTAGAAACCTGATTCTAAAAGCCCAAATCCTTTCAGAAAAATATTCACATAAAAATGTAAAATGTTAAAAACCATAAAAGAATGCATGAATAAAGTGACTCCTTTTTGACAAGACAGTGCTGGAAAAAAGGTTGAGCATCCCAATGGTTGTTTCAGTTCTTAAAAGCAATAAACCCCCCCCCCAACCTGAAATTATTTGTGCATCTTCATGCAAAGATCTCAGTTAGCATTCAAGGAGCACTTTATACATCTCCACACATCATAAAAATCCACTGAATTAAGCTTTGTCTTGTAGTGTAATTTACATCTGCTGTTCTTCAACTACTAGATGAATTTCTGTGATAGATGTATTATTTCCTGCTATTGTTACACAGCTTACATAAGGAATGCTGTAGATAAACATTTTGTATATCAAACATTTGAGTGTTAAATGTTAAAAGTGTCAAAACTCTCTATAGATAGGTGTTTATACACATGTGCACGTGTCTGTATACACCCCAACTGGAAAACCATGTAGTAAAGAAGGCAGTTTTGAAAAACCTGCTTGAAAAAAACAGAAACCCAATCAGCACGAATAGAACAATTCATTTAAGATGTTAGAGGCTAGTGACATTTAATATTGTGATCCTCTTCTCTGGTCTTTGGTATTTTGATTTGCACTACACGATAGCTGGGTCTGTTTGGAGGTGTTGGTTGTTTTAGAGGAGGGAAATGCAAGAAGCAGAATTTGATCACTTATTAGTGCAATGCCTAAAGATACAGCTATTTCTGCTTATTCTTCAGACCAGGTAGGTTTGTGGAGCTCCAGCGGGCGCCTGAATGTCTCTGCTGAAGCAGTGGGGCTCTCAGGATGAAAAATCCAACTGAGCTCATGAAAAGGCTAACATTTGGTCATTTCAGTTAAGCTTATAGTGAATTCAGACTCCGAGAAAGAACAAATTTGGGCATTAGCTCAGGCAGCTAATGAGGAGATGTAAATATATTTGGGATTATGTCCATTCATAGTATGAAATTCTCTCTGTATTTAACAGTTACTTTCATGCAAAGTATGGCAGGGAGAGAATATAAAATAAAGTTGTACTGTGAGAAGATTACCTATAGCCATTTGGAGGTGAGACACGGTATCACCTGGAGGTCACTGAAAATATCTATCACGAAGTGAAAAGGCAAGTTAGGGAGTGAAAACACATACCAAATTTAGAGATTCTCCGAATAAGGACACCTGAATCTGGTCCTATTTGTTAAACTTCTGCAGTAAAAAGAAAATACTTCACCAAAATATGTATTTGCCTGCATGTTTAACACTACAATATGAAGGACCCCTGTGCAGTTCAAGATAGTTTTAAAAGTCACATCAGCAAAAACTTTATCTCATAATCATAGAAGAATATGTACTGGGCTAGACTGCCCAATGCACTGTTTCTGACAACAGAATCTGGCTATAAAAGCAAATATATCAAGCCACAGAACTGGCCGTTTGGAGGGAAAGTGGAGCTTTCCTTTACTGACACAAAACAAGACAGAAGTTCTTGTGCCAATCCTTTTGCCTTTAGTACAGAAAAGCATGACAAAAATGTTCATTTACTCTATCCAGGGATAGCAAATGTCAGGGCTTTTGACAATTATTCTGTCTATAAAAGCACCAGAATCATACAGAATGCAAAGCAGCACCCAGTTACCCCCCTTCTACAGCCCAATCCCGCAAACATAATGTTTGAAGACAGGTCATGTTACAAGATTTAGTGCACTGTTTCTCTACAGAGGCAGATGTTACACAGATGATATTCTGTAGTTTGATACGGTTTGGGAAATGTGACTGTAGGTGTGTGATTAGTAAGCAAAAATACATTGTTAAAACACTTGTGAAAATATTTTCTTGTTAAAGTCAGCTGACTTTATTCCAACAGTTTTGTATTTAAGAGCCTGCAACTAAGAATCCCCTCTTCTCCAGTAATGAACAGCATGCTCCACAAAATTCTCGCTGTAAATATATGGCCCAGCAACAGTATTATGTACTAAGTAGTTGAAGGTGTCTTTATGTACATTATGCATGAAAACCAATGCAAAATCACGTTGCAGAACAAGGTCAAGCAGGAAATTGAAAATTAAATGCCAGTATCTCAGTAACAGCTTCCTGAAGGGCACATTAGAAACAGCTTACCAGAAATCTTCCCAGAAGCAGGCAAGAAACAATAACATCTTTCACCTGAACACATTTCTTCTACCTACACTGCTTTTATGTCATTTAACTTACTGTCCTGGTTTCGGCTGGGATAGAGTTAGTTTTCTTCCTAGTAGCTGGTACAGTGCTGTGTTTTGGATTTAGTGTGAGAATAATGTTGATAACACACTGATGTTTTAGTTGTTGTTAAGTAGCATTTATCTGAAGTTAAGGATTTTTCAGTTTCCCATGCTCTGCCAGCAAGCAGGCATACAAGCAGCTGGGAGGAAGCATGGCCAGGACAGCTGACCCGAACTAGCCAAAGGGATACTCCATACCATAGAACATCATGCCCAGTGTATCAACTAGGGGGAGTTGGCTGGGAGGGGCAGATTGCTGCTCGGGCATCAGTCAGCAGGTGGTGATGCATTGTGTATCACTTGTCTTCGGGTTTTTTTATTGTTGTTGTTGTTATATTCCTTTTCATTACAATTATTATTATATTTTAGTAATAGTAGTAGTATTATATTTTGTTTTACTTTAGTTACTAAATTGTTCTTATCACAACCCATGAGTTTTACTTTTTTTTTCCCGATTCTCCTCCCTGTGGGGAGGAGTGAGTGAGTGGCTGCGTGGTGCTTAGTTGCTGGCTGGGGTTAAACCATGACACTTTCTCTGGATTTCCATTTAATATATGGTCGGGTTTGGAGACGGGGGTTAACTTAATACTTCAGTTATTTAGCCCATTTTCAAACCCCAAGAGAACTAGAGAACAGTCTTCCAGGGACTAAAGTTCTTATTTAAAGGTGATTTAGATATTTTGGAACTTTACAGTCAGAATTATGATGGTCTTCAGACACTAAATGGTACAGTAGGTGCCTCCTGGGATCTTCTTATCTTCTTGCCTGAGCAAGTTGGATGCCCAATTCCCAGAGCCTTTTGGGAGAAACTGTGTATCTTATGTACTTAGCTCCTTTTCCTTGGCCCGTGATTTGCATTTTAAAGCACTTAAATAAAGTTTGTAGATCTGGCCATCAATCTTAAAAAGCCACTGGGACTTAGACTGCTAAACCAGTTCTGAAAGTGAAAACGGTTAGAAAACAAATATTCTGTATTTCAAACTGGGCTTTCTAAATCAAGAAATGTTGTTTATGAAACTAAGTAACTTTTTCTTTCTTCAATATTTTATAATATTCACATTCTGGAGCTCCTTCAGGTCTTTATCTTTATAATCTAGTGGTGTTTTAGGTAGAGTTTTTATGCAAAAACATGCAAATGTAAAGTGCTTGTTATAATTAATGGATACAAATAAGCATAAACACTCATGACTTGATGTAACAAGCTGGGAGAATTTCTGTTATCTTCTACAAATATTACTTGTAGCTTTGTATCCTTCCTTAAGCCTGTATCTGTGCCTGCCCAAGTGTACTATTAATTCAAAGCAAGCTGTGCAAAGAGTAGTTACAGAATTGGCAACAAAGGAGAAACAATGGTAAGACAAACAGAAACCTGAGCATCATTAATACAGGAGAAGAGCTTTATGTTTTTCAATTCAATGCAATGTGCCACTTCAATTAGTACTTTTCCTTTGGTCCTCTCCAGAATTCCATTGTGGTTACACTGAGTTAGAGGTGTAGGAAGAGAGTCATATCTCTGCGTGCAACTCTTATCTCATTTCCCATCTCAACAAATACATAATTTTCATTTTCATCTTTCTTCCCTCTTAATTTTCTTTTTTTTTTTACTTAAACTAGGCATAGGAGTTGCATGAAAAATAATGTAAAATAAGTTTGGATACAGTATTTAAAGTTCTACCTAAAAATGATTTTGCACTGGACAGTGTCGTTAACTGGGAAACTAAATCCAAGCAGTTGACAGTGAGAATAATGTGACTGTGACCCTGAGACAGAGCCTGTTCATGTCAAGTGGAAGGACCTCCATTGATTTCACCAGGCTCCGAGTGAGGCACCATCTTCTTACTGCTATACTCTCTAGAACTAAAAAGCCACAAGTCCTGCCGCAAAACAATAAGCCCATAAACATGAAATTACAATGAGCAATAAAATCTTGAAAGACTAGTTTCTCTATTACTTTAATTTATACTCCTGTTAACCAATTTTAAATCCACATTAAAATACCGGGTAATTCTAAAGATGTCAGTATGTGGATAATAGAGCCTGCCAAGGCCATGCAATGTGTTTCAGCCATATCCTATCACACTTCAGTCATTTATTTCTTCTTTATTTTAAGAAAGCCTAATTTAAGACTAGGAAAAAAAGCCATTTGAAGACGCCTAACTGCTGGATAGGAAAAGCAAAATGGAATCAGAACTCACTCCTGGGAAATGGCCTGACATGCAATAGTGAATGGGTATTCTGTAGCCATGGCCTATGTAGCCTAGCTTGAAAATACAGAAAAGTTGACTACATTATCCGAGATGCTTTCTCCTATGTTGTATGCTATATTCTGTGAGTCACACAGAACAGCTAAATTCTGCAGTTCTAAACTGGGACTAAAGCTGGGAATTAGCCATCTTTCCTATCTGCATGTTGTAGAAGGGCAGCTGGCCCATGATACGGCTTTAACTACATCTGGCTGAGATTTGAAGGAGCAGCTCTTCTCAGAACTGAGCATCCTATTCATCCTACACCTGTTAGTGCTGTGGTAACACTAGCGTGATCCCAGGTACAAAGGTTTATTACTTCCATTCAGCCCCTCCCCTCCATGAGAAAAATAGGCTAGAGTATTAAAACACAATATCCTCAAAAAGCACGTTATTAATGCAATTGCAGTGTAAACACTCTAGAAGAAAGGAGATGGAGGCTACACTGCATAGCTGTGTTAATAAGTAATTTCACTCCAGTTAGATGTTGGAAAGAGACGGTTTTAAATAAAACTATTGTAAAAGGAATACAATCTTGCAAATACTGATTTTTATTTTTTAAAAAATCAGTTTCGGATGTCCTTATTCAAGGGATGTAGCACTTGTCTCAGTAAGCAAATCCCACTGTTTTCAGTGGGACCTATTTTCAGACAAAAGTAATAACCTATGATTTTCAAAACTGGCAGTGGCTGGCTTTTGTAGGGACTACTTCAGCCAGACTTGCTTTCTAATTATTCTAGTGTAGAAACAAAGTAACACCTGGATTTCAGAGACATTACTAAACCCAATGTGAGCAAAGTATTTCTTGTAAGCAAGGAAGAAAATTCCATCTCCTCACCATCTGATTGAAATGTCATTGTTTTAATGCTAGTGCTTTTCAACCTTTGGGTTTGTTTTTAAACTGAAGCACAGTGGCTGTGCAATTGGCTATTACTTGGCCTGCATACATCCACACTTCTTCCTTCCTCACTTCTGACATTATAACACAGTATGAGATAATGCCAAAATTTCATTGCAAAAAATCATGTAACATTCTTCAGCTCTATTAAAATGAGCCTTTGAAATGGAAAATCTGGTAATGCACATAAAGGAGGTATGCTGAGTCCGTATTGCCCATCCTGTTGCCTACTGTTGCTTCTCTGTTGGGGCACCTGTACCACTTCCATTTTAGTCAGCCAAAAGACGTGGGTTTCTCCAAAGGATCTGCAGGAACACCTTTTTTCTTTTTTAGTCAACAGCATAGGGACAGTAGGCAGACTAGCCTCATGACACAGGTATCTACACTGGTTGTTTAATTCTCTCCCAGCCTCCATATTGTTGCCCTGAACTCACTTTTTATCCATCTTTCTTCACCTACATCTCATTTAATATTTGTAAAATGACCTGTGTAAAGACCTTCATTCTTCACCTAAGCCCCCATAACTGAAGTTTCTAGATACTGAAGACACAGAAAAAATAAATTAGGGGGAGGTCATAAAAAGGTCCTAAAGAACCACCTCTGTGTTGGGATGGAACACCTTATCAGCTATGTGCTCTGGTGTCAAGTGAACAACTTCCAGTGTGCTTATTTTGTGCTACATACTTCAGAATTTTTCTCTTTTGACCAGATACTGAAAGGCTGTAGGGTGTGATGTTGTCGACATGCACTTGTGAATTACAGCAATGCCATTTGCACAGCTGTATTTAACGACCTGTCAGGTTTCCCATTATGATGTTATGCTGTTATTTTCAGGGTTTATGTGCTGACTATAAAGATGGTTACTGCTTGGTCTGGAAACTCTAATGTATTTTTGTTCATTTTATAAATACAAAATGAAAAAGTGCCCTAATGTAAAACCACTCTCTATTCAGAAAGGAAAAAGTGACAATTTTAAGTAATATTTTCAGTAGCAGAAAGAAGCAATCAATAACATTCAGGAAGCTTCCTTCTTTGGCCAGAGTCATTAACTATAACATGATTTACAGCTCTGAGCAGGGTCAGCAGGTAGCCGGAAATGCATTAAGAAGGTGACTGTATTTTATGGTGAGTTTCTTTGTAAGAGAGAGTAAATCTTTCAATGACCACAAATAGCATGTGCCCAGAAAATACCATGGTGGGGTGATGTTATACGATAGCTGTATTTTAATGTGTGTAAGTAACAGCAGTAAAACTTCTCCAAATAATAATTCCATGTACTCGTAGGCAGGCAGACATGGTAAATGATGAGCACAGATTTTGCTCCCGAGTGTGTTCAATAGATTCATGGTCCGGTGAATTCACAACTGACCTTTTTAGAGAGGTGTTACAAGAGGAGGAAATTTTCACTGAGTACAAATGAATGGTTTCAGACTACCGCTAGCAATCCCCTAATTGAAGAGCCTAAGTAATCCTACACATACATACACAGTACTTTCAGAAATAAAGTTCTTGCAGGCTACTGAAAAAATACTATAATAAAACAATCCTCTGAGTCCATATTTACAACTTAAATCATAGCAGTCTATGAGGAAACTACTTGCATACTATATGTTGTAACTACCTTTAGGTAACAGCCTCATTTCCTTTTCTTTTTGACCTCTTTCTCCATTAGGCAGGGGACAGGATTTGACAGGGAAGTTCTTTGTGAGTAACAGTAAAGCTTTCATTTACAACAAACAACAAGAAGAGTTACTCTGTGTAACCATACACAGAGTAGCGGTGTGATCTTATTTCACAGGAGTTTATTTTAACCACAGATAAGGGTGTAGCTGCAGTGACCATATTTTACTCTGTATGAAGTGGCAAATTCTACCCGAATTACACTAAATTGTGCTAATGAGATGTATGAATTGCAAACTGCATGCTGTATTTATATAGAGTCCTCAGTGGTGCTGGGTTCATCATCAGTGTAACAGTTAGGAATAATCTCCCTGAAGTCACTATGATATCCTGATGTAAATAGTCTCAGTGAAATGAAAGGCGGATTCCGAACAGATAATTGCAAATTGTAATTGTAGTACTCTTAAAATACAATTCTCTTCATCAAAGCATTTTACAAGAGTATTTTTTGTAAGTGGGATAATGACAAGAGGAGCAGTGAGGCAATCTCTTAGTGTCACTCATTATTTCCATGCTATACTGCGATCCCTTCCAGTTCTATATCATCCCATACAGGTTTATGGAAGAAGTACCTAAGCCAACATAAGCTGAAGCATTGTAACCCTTCTATGATTAAGTACAATTACATGCCACTACAGAAGAACATTATTAGCACAGAAAATTACTATTCCTTGTTATTCTCAGTGACTTCTTTCTCCATGGGTCGCTAACTTATTTTATACTATACAATGAAAATCTATAAAGAAAGGGTTTTTTCAATGTAGGGAGTGATGACTGCTACTATCTGTCTTGTACAAAAACACATGCACACACACAAAAAAGACAACTACTATGAGGTAATTAATAGCCAAAGCTCCAAGTCCCCTCCTTACATAATCAACCATGGCAGATGTCATTACTCACTTTCAGTTTGGATTATTAGCTTAGAAAAGTTCCTTGGGTCTCTAAGCAGCCACTAATTCTCCTATCAGATTTCTCTGTGCTTCAATTCTACTCCTCTAAGCCATGGATACCATCAAAATGTCTACTGCCAAAGGGTGACAAGAACTACTAAGATATTGTGTGAAGATTAGCCTGTCAAGGCGCGAGATAAGATAATCTTCTTGAATATACCAATACATATACTCAGCAGCACCAACGTGCAGGAGCCTTGCTGTCTGGCAGTTAGAACTATCCTGAATAATCCTCCAAAGTAAGGATTTACAGTCTTTCAGTTATTAATGACTTAGTCATGGACTACTGTTTCAAATGCTTTTATACTTAGCTTGTCAAGAATACGATAAACCCTTTCCTTTATATACCAGTATCTATACTTGGAATTCCTTCCATTTCTTTTAGGTCACAGTGAAGAACCTAAGAAAAGAAAGATTCCTAATATTAGCCTTACCTTTTTATTCCAACCCCCAAACTTTTGATGATATATCTAAGGTCCTGCATAGGAATGATCCTTCTTTCTTTAAGCAAAAGCTTAAGAGGATGTGCTCATCATGGAATGATGAACCCTTGAAAGATCACAGAAGTGGGCTTGCTGGCTTTTCACTTTTAAAAAGTTCAAAGTGGGCTGGGATAATATTTAAAAAAAAAAATTGCATTAAATTTGCAGAAAGAGCAGTTACTTAACCAACAGTAACTGTAGGTCTTCAAGATTCTGTAACGATTGTAGATTCCACATTGTGCAGGACAGCAGATGTTTTGGATACTGCTCCCTGTTCTCCTGTTTGAGGATATAAATGCCCAAATGGTAACCACCATCTTTTAAACTTCTCCCCAGCTAGAAGCCATCATTCATGCAGGTTGTGGTAGCCCTACCAGCTACAGCTGTCTCAAAGAATTAGTGGTACTTAATTGTTCTTTCTTCTTATAATCCATACTAGTGTCACTGCAAGGTAAACAGCAACCACTTCAGGATAGTGGGAAAGAGGATTTTCAACTTCATCAAAAAGTAATGGGAGTACCGCTATCCCTAAAATTGGCATCTAACCTAACAGCAAAGTGTGAGGTACAATAATTGACAAGGATCTGCAGATTACTGCCTTGAAGGTCTTCCATATTAGCACACTCTTGAAGTAGAAGAGGGATACTGCTTGTGTCCTAGCAGGAGGAACCTGTGGGTTCAGCAGGAGAGGTACTAGACAGCTGGTAACACAGCAAGATACAACATGCTACCAATGCAGTATTTGTCATTAAAGGGAAGGCTTGACCTTTGCAGTGCCTGACTGTGGCTCAAAATAGACAGGAAGACAACTTGAATCATTTGGTCCTGTCAGTATAATGAAGCAAAGTCCGAAATACATCTGTTATATGCAATTTTTCTTCCATGGATATTAATCATAACTGAGGAGGAAAAAACACACCCAAGAAAGATGATTAGGCTGTTAAGGGAAAAGGGATCTGAGACCACTTTAGCAAAGAACTGTGGTCCAACCACAAGTCTGGCAAGGTTTAAAATTTCAGATTTTCAGAGTTTTCTTCTGTGGTTAGTTCACATTGCTTGCCCTCTAAAATTTATTTATTTGTTTTGTTGAAGGAGTGAAGGAAGCTTAGGGGGAAAAAAAGTATTCAGAGATCTGTTTGCAAAATGGTTGCAGCTACAGGCCATATGCAAGACAGCAACTTACTCTGTTCAAAAGGCCCTTGTAAAAAGGGCTGCATAGATGGGTATTCAAAGGGGTGGGAAGGACCTGAAGACAGTAACTTTTTGAGTTCCATGCCGGTAACAAAAGCACCTGTAATGGATGATCCCCAATCCTGGGGTCCTTGGTCAAGTAAGAAGGGAGCTATGGGAACAAAATCACAGTGCCACCAGGTGTTGTGAAGGGGAGAAGGTCCATGCTGCAGGCAGGTAGACAGATCTGCCCTCTTCTGAGTGTGTTCCCTGGAGGCCTTCTGCCAGGACACCTCCTCCACAGTCAGATTGCCCTGGAGAACCACACTGTGTAGCGTCCTGTGGTCCTGTACATCTTCCCCTGCATTGACTCAAAATTGTGTTATAGTCTTCTTTCAGTGCTAAACAACTACAGGAGAAAGCGATAAAAAGCTGGAGCTATTTCCTCCTGATTAAGAAATATTCTACCTATTACTATCAAGTATAGAGCATCTACAGACAGTAGGTTGTCTCTGAGACTGTCTGTTAAGTGTGACCTTAGACTACCTACCACTGGAACATTAAAGGTACCCAGGCCATAAACAGAGGAAGGAAACTGATATGACTAGGCCTAACATAGGCTATCACAGCTTTTATAATGCAGTTGGGACAAGATAATGTGACTAACCTACTTACCCCATCAATCTCCCATTTTTACTCCCTTTCCTCCTTTTTGTTCCTCCCTTTTATTCCCTTTAGAAAGGGAGTTTCTAAAAACCTCTTGCTGCTCATCACTTTTGCATCTCTGGATAAGACACCATTCAGAAAGGTGTAGCAGCAGTTTTTCTTCCTGGCTTGAGACTGACCATAGTTATTAATTCAGGAAACAGTCTCACAGAAAGCTTCTAGGGAGATTTCTAGGTAATTCAAAGCTAGCTAGAAACTAGGAACCAATTAGAAGAAAATTTCCTGTAGGTATTGGGAAGCCATTGCAGAAGTTGGATGTAGCTAAAAACAATTCAGCATATTGCTAGTTAATGCAGCCATCCTTATTTGCACCTTCTTCTAAGGGCCAGTCACTGGCAACAGAAATGGCCCAGCTGAAATTACAGCAAACAGGGCTGTCCTATCAGCCAAAGTGGTTTATAGCTTTAAAGTTCATTTTGCACTTCTTACAGGATAGATGAGAGTTCAGGATTCAGGTTGGTTGGCAACCCCAGAGAAGTATCGCTACCAAAGCGTTTAAGACAAAGCCCTTAATCCTGCTTAATTACTAAGAGGAAAGACCATTGGATGACAGACAGAAGAATGAACACCTTGTGTATTCTCACTTGAACTTGCTAAGAATGTGTCCATTACTCAAGCAAGATGCCCCTACTGCACGTCCTAGAATATCATTAAATTGACACTTTTGTTCAGCAGCCACTTGTAGCGTTTTCTTAAATGAATAAATAAATCCCATTTCTCACACATACATCTTCACAATCAATGTCAACTTTGATCCTTCTACCACTGCTATGATTGCTATTGAAGGAGTACATTACAGATCACCACTCAGGGTATCTTCCATTATTTCTCCATCTATTCATGCAAGCAAGTAGATTCACATTTGTATTAAAATCAGGTAAATTCATAAAACAACTCACAGTATTTATATTTGCTTAAAGCTTTGTATGATCGGAAGTTCAGAGACATAGATTGAGACTGTTAAATACACTTCTTGCTATAAAGAAGCATGGCATGGTTCTCTCAGTTATATCACTGACTTGCCAAGGGACATTTCATCTCCCAGTAAAATGTTACTATCCACACAACAGGAGCATGGGAGGCTTTGTCAGGAAAATCCAACCCATGAAATCATTAATCTAGAAAACTCAGCTTTAATTCACACATAGTACCCATAAAACTCTTTTAATAAGACTAATTGTTAACTAAACCTGGAGACCAAGTTGTATCACATGGAATTGTACTTCCTTGTGAAGGTACACTATTATGTAGAACCATAACGAGATCCTAATACGCTAAATTCCACTTTTTTCCTATTGAAGTTCAGGGATAAATCAAACCTCACACCTCTAGGTGTGAGCCACTCTCTAACCAGCCTCTTTACACTTTTATGGAAGATTCAAAATTACAGACTCATTCTGATGGTCTCATTAAGTACGGCACTACTACTAATGTGAGAGTGTCTCAAAGTCAGTGCTGTAATTTGGTTACAATTCATAGGAAGATGACCAACTGTTGCCATATTTGTATTAGAATTGAGGCCATCAAATGTCTCCCCTCAACAGTGTTCCTTTCTTCTTCCAAATTAAAAGCAGTCAACTCATCTGTTCCTTGCTATTTTAAAATAATGAATTGAATCAACAATTCATTGAAAAGTGAGACAATGGTTTTACATTTTAATTATATCTAACTCCCATGCAAAAATACAAAAAAAATCTAGTTTCCTTTCTAGTTACATGATTTGTAAACAGTCAGTTTTTGCAGAATCACCAAAGGAAGTAAGAAACCAAGAAAATATTTGGTACAAAATATATTTCCTTCGAGCTATCTTTAACTGACAACCAAAGCTGAAATATTACACATACTAATCTAAGTTCAAATCAATAAGTGAATGATTTCCAGAATCTATGCTCTATCACCCTGAAGAAATGAAGTGTTCCAATATATTGCTTTCTAAAAGAAAAACTGCTATTATTGTTCCAATAAATAATTATATATGGCTGGTTAATTCTTCAGAGTCGGCATCAGACTGAATGATTTTGAAGAGTGTGTGCAGACTGTTTAAAACACTGCTGTAGCTCAGACAGCACCACTGTTTTCACAGACAAGCAAAATGCACCAGACTGGGAGTGATGCTGCAGCTTCCTGAAGTCCCAAAGTAAAACTAGAAGAAATTTTATAGTTAGTACAAAAGTGAGCAATGCAGGAGTAGCAATTAGCAGGTTTATGTTTTGTATTATTCAGGCAGCCAAACTAAGCGATCACTAGTCTCAATGTATGAAATAGACCCCTATGCGATTGGAGGATGGCATAACACACAAGCTTTTCAGAAAGTTTAAGATGTGTTTGGGTTTGAAGTTTTGTATCTCTCAGTTTCAGGCCATGGACAAATAGTTCATGGTTCTTACAGATGGGTTCTGCCCATCAAAGGTTATTTTTGGACATGTACATAAAGACATTTGTAGTTTAAAAGAAACCTTAAAGTTGTAATGAAAGAAATCTTAAAGCCTGCACAGAAGAAACTAGGGACACTTGAACTGCCTGTGTGGGCCATAACAAAAGCACATGGTGATAGCAGGAATTTTAAAATCAGGTTTTGGCACTCATGCCCAAGATTGTCAATTGCTTCCTTCTTTTTCCTTGTAAATCATTACCAAATTCATGCATTTCCTCCTTGGGGGGAGTTTCTCAGTGCTTCACAAACACTGCCCCAGTGTTCTTTTTGAGTCAGTGTAGCTTTGCCAGCTGGTCTATGTTGGGGCATAATCCCATCAACATGATCCTTGCAAAAGGCAGGAGCAGCGTTATCAATCTCTAGCAGTCTTTTCCCTTTTATAGTAAAATGAGTTGTGAAAGGACCTACGAACATGGGATTTCTCAGAATCTCCAGGAAACAGGTAGCCTCTGATTTGGTGATCTGTAGCCAATAATGAATCACAGTGGATGTAGACCTTTATCTGGAATTAAAGTTGTTTTACAACCTTTATCATAAGGGAAGAGAAGAACATTATCTGCTCCTTCAGCAAAGTTCACTCATTATGTGGTAGAGATGGACTTCCTCCTCTTAGCTAAGATTAGCACTATCACCTTGTAAAGTAACTTTAGACTTGGTATAATTCAGTGAGGGTCATGAAAACAGTGTCTTCCCTGGGCGAGAAACACTTATGCCCTTGTATTAACATGTAGTCCAAAATTTCAGTAACAGGATGGAGTTCTGGCAAGTGAATTCTGTGATCACAAATTAGATTTAACCACCTTTGTATTTTATGCTTACCAAAGCCCACTTTTATGATGCTATGAAAAAACAAGGAGCAGTATGAAGAGAATCAATACAATCAGACACACAAGAGTATCAAAGGTTATGCACATCTATTTAAAGTAAAAGAAATGGTACAGAATAGTTTGAAATATTATTGCCTTTGCCACCCTGAAAATGCACTACTTCAGTGACACAACATATTCATAGTCACAGCAAAACTCAGCCAAACAAAAGATATGAAAAAGATTATTTAAATGTGTTTTAACCCATCATGAACTACTTTGATATTCCATACCAGAAAAAGTTTATGTGGTGAAAGTATGTAATATTATAGATTATTTGTTTATTATGCAAATCACTGTGCATAAAGAAAAGTATTCATCCTTCATCCTTGAACATTTCCTGAAATTTGATTTGGAACCTAATTTGCATTCAATTAACATTTTAAAGCACTACTTACTTTCTATTTTGTTTGGCTACATGATTTAAATCATAAAAGCAATTCTTTGCTTTTAGAAAAGGTGAGAGATGGGAGAGTGTTTTATGCATCAGTAGTATATACGCAGATCCAGCCATTGATGCACCTTCCTTCCTGCACTTGATAACTCTGCACCCTCATGTGCAAGGCTTGGCACTAAGAAAGACCTGAGCCACAGTTACTGTAATAAGAGAAGTTGTCAGTCGTGATTGCTCTCTTCTCTGTTGAGCAGTGCAAGAAGGGAAGTTGGGAAAGAGAGTGTGACGGGTCTTGTACCTCATCTCTGCCTATATCCTCTCCTACATGCGAGATACACATCAGTGATTGTAAGCCACTGGTTTACAGTGGAAAAAAACTGTGTCCAGATGAACATATTATATTAGAAGGGGACTTAAAAGAATTTTTCTAAAAATCTGTCCCAGAATAGAGGGAGTCTGGGATTTGGAGAATGTAGTGAAGTATGGTTTGATTTTAAGAACTACTCAAAGACAAATTTGCACAGGATCCACAGCATTTGTTAGGACTTGACTTAAATGCATCCAAAACAGAGTATTAAGTAGAAAAACTTACAAATGGCATATTCTAACCTAGGCATACTGTGATACACTCCTAAATGCATTCTTACACAACTATACATGAAAGAAGAAGTGATAGTTCAAAGAAAGACAGTGACTTTGCTTTGAAGTAGGCGAAAAGTATTCACACAGCCAAAGCTGTGACAGACAAACTCTAGCAACTCATCCTGGAGTGTTTTACAATGCTGTTACCCCCAATTAGTCATCTCTACACTTGTGGTTGCTCCCCTAAGCAGCTAAAGAGCTGTACTCATGTCAATCATATTAGCTTAGATGCCAGTTTTGAACTGCAGTGACAGAGTCTTGGACAAATATTCCTTTCTAATATCTTTGGGGGTGGTAAATTCCAGCCCTGGGACAGGACAAACAGCTGTGGAAAAGAAACATCTTAGCAGATGGCTATAGCTGTTGGCTTCAGTGCACATCAGTCAGCAACTTCAGCTATAGCTCAGACTGCCTTGCAGCTATCACCTCTCAAGTGCTAATTAGCATCTCATGTGAGATCTGATATGTGACTGCTAACATTATGGATAAACTTAATATGCACTAACATATCCTTTGTGATGTGTCAGTCTGAGATCATAACCATAAAATGCATCCTTGAAATGCTTTAAATATGGTTTTCAAAGACTCCAAAATCTGGGTGCTGCTGAAAAAAATTAGTTGTTTGTTCTGTAAAAATTCATGGGATTTCTCTCCTCTGCTGAGGCTTAAAGGTTGCAGAGTTGAATTTGAAAGAAACATGACAGTCTGCAAGAAAGGTGACCCCAAATTACCCTTGCTCTCTTCATGGCTGGTTCAGTGAGTTGTTCCTAATTGTCCTTCTGGGCCAATTCTTGAGGATGTGTGCGAGGTTAGTCCAATATTCAACATGTAGGGGTAATATGGGGTTCTCTCAGAAAGGAGGTCTCTCTCCATACTAGTCTAAAAGGTCCTCCTTCTTGAAAGTTTGAGTCATGACTGTTTCCTCCCTAATCTTCTAAGGGTGTTCCCAAGTAGAAATTTCTCACGCTATTACAACTAGAATACCACAAGCATTCCCTGATCACATATGTTTCTTTATATGCTGACAATTAAATTATTTTTCTCAATAACTTTAAGCTGAAATAATTAGAAGGTCTGTTTAGAAAATATATTTTTCATTCATCTTCTACTGGGCATCTACCTGGGTCATGCAAATCAGGAAAGCTGAAATTTCTTGAAAGCAGGTGATTATGTTCTCCAGGTTTCTTCCCTTGCTATCAACATTAGGAACTAAACATGCATAACAATACACTGCAGCATCTTTGACAGTCCAAACCAATCTCAAGTAAATCTGAAAAGCTACTTTATGCTACATCAATATGTAATTAAGCTCCAGGTTTGTAGATGTTGATTTTCATATGTGCTTTTCACAAGAATTTCAGTGCCAGGAACTTGTGGGTTGAAATACTTCATCTCATTTGCACTAGTATTCCTATCAAGATAATCAGCATTTTGGGTATTTCGAATGACTGTCAGATTGTAACTGTTGTCACAACAGTGAGAATATCTGATGATAGATCAAATCTACAGATTCTTAGGAATAGCTCACACAACAGCCAAGTAATATTTTCTAGTACTTTGAGGAAATAAAAATCATGTAGCAATTTTCATGGTACATTTATGATAGAACTTGAAGCACTATTTTAGCTAATATACATAAATTAATGCATATTCATCTCAACTGTACTGAAAACACACTGAACAAAATAATCACTGAATGTTTCTGTGTATCCTGAATGAGGAATGTACTGTCAAATCAGCTCCACAACTGAACAAAAAATGGAGGCTGCTAAAGTTTCCTGACTCCTCTTCTAAGTGGAAACATCTACTCAAATGGAACAGTGAAGACTCAACAAAATAATTCTGTTTGAAAGAAAGAATAAAATAATTTAGAGAAAGGGAGCACAAAAAGATCAGGTGTTAAATGTAGGTCAAAAACAAAATAAAAAATTGTCAGTCTAAGAACTACTAGTGTCTCAGGCAGCTTGAATCCTGAAATGTATTACAGATCCACAGCTAAAAAGAACAAGCTAAGGCCTACTCAGACCACGCAATACTTAAGGAGTATATAGCAATACACATGTTTTGGAGGAGTTCTACCAATACTGACCAATGCCAGGCCATTGCTAGCCAGAATTTCACTTTTGCCTATCAAATTCAGCTGCTGTTGCTTATTTAGATCCCTTTAGATGCCTACTAATTATTTACCATTTACTAAATCTTACTGAAGCCAAGTTAGGATTTCATCTTTTTTCACTCACTGTTTCTTGTTTCCAAAACAAAAATCAGTGAAGCTTGCATGTTAGGTTCATGTTTTGATTAGGTTCCTTTCCTAATACACTCTTAAATTTGTAAAAATGGCATTATCTAGAAGTGCTGCATCAGATAAGTAAGTTCAACCAGTTAACAATACTGCTTTTCAGTCCTCCCTTTCTCTTTTCTATACACAGAACACACACATTCACAAAGTAGCATCATGTTACTTTTACTGAGAGAAACCAGGAATGTCATCAAAGCAATTTGTTTCTCAGAAAACAGCCACGGTCTTTGGACAATGTATTGACAAAAACCTTGCTATGCTTCACTATAATGTGATGCTGAGTACTTGTGTACTTCAAATCTTTGCGATGGATAAAAAAACTAAAACCAAAAAATCTCCCCCAAACCCAACTATATTAATTCCAGTGAAAAGAATCTTTAATAAAAAATAAGATTTTTAAATTACACTTACCTGGAACAAAGCTTCCCTGGACCACCTCCTTATAAGCCCACCAGCCTTCATGGATTTTTGGTGAATTTTGTTGAGCTAGAAAGAAATAATCAAAGAAACCATAAAATTATGCAAGGCATAGGAAATATTTAATTATATAAGCTTTGGAAACTCTAAACAGCATATCATCTTCTACAGAAGAGCCATTCCTCAAGTTCCCAAGTGATGTTTATTCAATTTATTGAATTATGCTATCCATCTGTATCTTAGAGGACCTTGTCCCTGTTTCTCATTCAGTAAAACATACTCAGCTTCTGAAGAACTGATCACAACTTAAAAATTCAGGTAGAAAATCAGGATCTGCAGCACTGTTGATGGTTTCTGTGCCACCCATAAATTCATTATGGGATAAAAATGCAGAGAAAGAGTGCGCTCATACACAGTAGCCAATATTTGAGTCCAAGTTGGTGGACTGAAAAGCAGTTTCTCCCCTTCCTTTCCTAAGTTCTCCAACAATGTCTCACTTTGAATGGGAAGAAGTGACAGAATGAACAACAGGTAATAGCTGTGTCTATAACTGCTTCTCCTCTCATCCCTCTGAGTTCCAAAACCGGAACAGAAATGCATAGCCCATAGCTTCCCAAATATTGGCTTATGCTATAATGTTGAGGCAGGAATAGAAATATTTTCTGCTATCTTCTCTGTCTGCAATATAGCACTTGCTACTTATTCCCCACCGCAGTCATCCTGGTAGCTAGGCAAGATACTTGCTTCTGTTCCGCGTATGTGACATGCAACTCTATTACGGCTGCATTTGATAGCACAGTACAGTTACACGATGAAAGGTTTCTTTGACCAATACTCTGAAGGCTGTAACAATAAAAGTCTAAGATTTGGATAAGGTTTGCCCCTGATGAAGACTGTTGCTTAAATGACATCTCTAAATTCCTGAAAAGCTAAGAGCAGAAAGGTCTTGATCAATCAGTTTGCTGCTCATAAGGTCATTATTTCTCTTTGTCTTGAAGGAAATCAGAACTGGAGCAAATTTTGTGGTCAAAATGTAACATCTCTGTTAATTGGAAATACTTTCAAAGGGCATACAGACACACAGCAAGACAAACATGCAGTTGATTTCCATAAGATAGCAGATCAGAGCTGATACGCAAATATATTCTGCCTTCACTTGTATTTTGCTTGATATTTTCATATTTAGAGCAATTCTCACTGAGCTACAGAAAGCTCAGCTACCTTGTGTATCATTAACTTAAATCTGGGGTTGGTTCTGTTTTATAAGATACTTTCAAACTCTTGCACTAGGTCCAAGAATTTTTTAACATAAATATGCAGCTACAGAAGATGCTGGATTTACCAGCTTTCTGCTGCAGTTTCATTTCTAGATCACATATTATACACAAAAGACACAATTACCCTGGGAAAAGTTCCAGCAATGTAATAAAAATTGTTGTTGTCATTAAAAATTACAAAAAGGATGTGACATTCAGACTAAAAAGGATACAAGATGAGGACCATTACATACTGTTCTATCAGTTACAAAACAATATTTATGATTTAACTGACTGTAAATTGCAGAAACAAAAGTAAAGCTGAAGTTAATTAAACATACTGACAGAAGGACCAACACTCTGCTTTTCCAGAAATCCAGACACACCAGTGGAATGGGGTATGTATGGATGCAAATTTCTCCTTGCAGTACTGATGCTCGTTCCATTAACTGAATGGTGACACGTTAAACTGAAAGGACTATTCCACTGTGCACACTTTACAGTTTGCAGATGACATTATCTTCATTATTTTAGCTTTCATATCATTGCCTAGAGAACTCAAACTGTGTATGGCTTTGTTGTGCTGGACTGCACTATACAAACATTTGGAAAATGGCAAATCCCAACCCACAATCTAAATATCTGAGCAGCAAAATATCCATATCCAGTCTGAACTGCAATTTTTTGGATCTCAACACTGGTTTATGCAGGTTGCTTTTAGGCCTCTATGCTCTGCAACAGAAGTCCTTAAAGATTTCAGGATGTCCTTAAAGACTTCAGCAAAAGGAGAGGATACTAATAAGTGAGTCCCAACAAAGCACAGCAATCATTCTTCTCCTAAAAATTTCCCAGAAAATTACATTGCATTAAAGTGCACCTTGTAGTAATATAGACACCTAAAGCTGGTTCAGCCAACCAGAGGCAGCTGCAATTTAAAAGTCGGTGAAAAAAGAACGTATGTAGATAGAGGCAAGTTAAGAAGACTTCAGGGAGGATGGGTATTTTCAAATTCAACTGCTTACTGTCAACATTCATAGAAACATGCACAATCGAAAAATGTATTGCTTTTGCCCACTCTGTGGCCAATCTAAATGATACATGCCAGGTTCAGAAGAAAAATACAATCCATTATTCAGAATTTAAATTAAACCAAAATCACAAGATGCTGGCTCTGCAGCTCTGCTTCAGTGTGTTGCCCCAACACTTAGTAAAGCTAATTCAAAAAGGAATATCAGGAAAACTAAGATTTTTGTCATATTTTTTCAGATCTGCTGCATTAGTATAGAACAGAATGCATGAGATGAGCAAGCAAATTAGATTATCAAAGCTTTGTACTAAATAAAGTACAATGCCTGTGCAGTTGCTTCAGCTATCAGAGAAGAGCATGACCTGGCATCACTCTGCACATTCCACAGATATCAGATCCTTACCTCTTCAATACACATGAAAATGAAACACATAAAAAGGAGTACAATAAGCAAAATAAGATGTTGTACTATAGCCATATAAAATATCTAAGATAGGGCAAGAGCAATGCTGGGACTACTGCTGATTTACAGAAAACTGAGGCCACTGAGGAAATCAAGAGGAAAGGCAGGTGGTTGTCGTGAGAGAGCAGCTAGGGACACAATCCCCAGTGCCATGCTCTTTCCTGAACCCTGAAACCTCACCTTTTTATACCAGTTCAGGCAAAATATCCTGCAAAATAGTGCAGAGAGTCACTGAACACAGATTTCCACTCTGCTGTGCATATAAAATCTAGCTTGATGCCAAAGATTTACTCTGATGGATCCTACAGGGACTTTGCTTAGAAAGGAAGAATATTTATAAAGCTCTCATTTCTCTGAATGTAGAAGGAGGGGGTCTGTAAGGCCAGGGAGGAAAGTTTGTCTTCCAAAAACTTTTCCTAAACCATTACTCCAATCTACATTACGCAAGTGGGCAAGAGGTCTTATTAAAGGAGAAAAAAGCTGTTCTCTATTTTTGAAACATAATCAGACCCATACCTGGATTAGTAATGGAACAAGGGAATACAAAATTAGAATGAACAGACATATGGACAATCCTTGCTGGGAATCCTATCTGGGACACTTACACCTGATGCACACACAACACAGGGTCTCTACAATTGGTGTATCAATGCCCATCTGACAGAATGGCATTGTGCCTGGGTAAACAGGTTCAACCTTATGGCTCAGGAATTGTTGCCAAGGAAAAGGATTCTTCATATGTCCCACCTCATGACACTGAAAATAGCAAAATTCTCTCAGCATCCTTCTTATTTCAGTTAAAGTAAAACTATTATACATCTCATTACAGTTCTTCCACTTGAGGACCATAAAAAGGGACATGTGTGCTTACTGTGTGGATTCTGATACTCCTATGTTCCTACCAGAACACTGCAGCTCCTCCATGGCAGCTCCTTTTTTTGGTATGACCTGTCACGTAAGATACTGAGGAGACAAAAGGTCTAGAAAGCAATTCTGTAAATCCCTAAAGAGGGTTAAATATCTAAAAAAAATATTTCATTTCTGATACCTCAGAGATTTCTGCTTTTACCACTAAAACCAAGAGTATGCCTTTTGGTTCCAAGAAACATTGTTGCTTCTGCAAGGCATCAAAATAAACAGGCCCATCTGAACAGACACTTTGCTGTTAGGAGCAGATTACCTGCACAAGTAGCTCTGCAACAGCAATTTTTAGCATCAGCACTGTATTCTGCCATTAGTAGGGACAGTCCAAAATGCCACGTTTGTCCAAAGTGCTAGAGGATATTGAATGACCTCCATTTGCTACAGCATTCTCTCCCTCGG